>NC_134357.1:244760178-244947678 GCF_048569485.1 Anomaloglossus baeobatrachus | reverse complement strand
GACTGTCTTTCACTGTCTCTCTTTCTCCATCTCTCCACCAACATCATAACGCCTCACACATAAGCTTCTTATACTAAAAAGAGTGTACCTTGATCCTATAGCAACCAATCTCAGCTCCTATTAATTATCTGTACCTCCCAGATCCATTCACTTTAATGGATGAAGGTTTTTTTGAGAGTAACTGGAAAGTGCGTGGTTACATGTTCCCTTAAAGAAGTTGTCCAGTTATCAAAACTGATTTTTTTTTTTCTGATAAATCTTGCTAATATGTGCCCCTCAACACATCTATTATGTTTTTTCAGCAAAATTACCTTTTATTGTGCACTAGCAGCACATGCTCATTGCTGGCTCCAGCTCTGATGGAGTTAATCTCTCCTCTGACTTCCTGTGTTCAGTTCCTACAAGTCCCAGAATTCTTTGTGGCTCTAGGGAGGTGTCTAGCTTATCTAACACAACCACTGTGTGTAACACCCCCCTCAGCTCTCCACCCAAAGCCTCCTCCCTGCCTCTTCCCTGTGTGGATGCACTGAGAGAAATCACACAGAGACAGCAGCAGCTCCCCCAGCTCTGCACAACCAGGGGAAGAAAGTGTGTGTGAGTGTGTACAGAAATTATGATTATTAGCCGGCGCAACATGTGAAAAAAATAATTGGGGAAAAAAAAGTGACGGGGTGATGAGATTGCTTTTTTCCCTCTTGCCTTGTCTGTGTGTCGTCCGTATCATCCGCAAACCGCATATGACCGGATCCTGTGGATTACATGTGCAGCGCATGCAACTGTTATTCTACCGGATCCTTCTGCAGCGGGACACAGAATTTATCGGCCGGCACTGGAGTCAGCTGACTCCTGATCTCACAGCCCGCACACGCTGCAATGGCTGCAGGTGGGTTCCTTCACATGACCGTTCCGTTTGTCCTGGTCAGCTCCTGTTTTTTTGCGGCCCCACAGACAGGACCATCTTTTCAATGTCTTTAGTGTTGGATCGGATGGTATACGGTAGCACTTCCATGTGCATCCGATCCTACAAAAAAAAACACATCGGATGCCGTATGTCCGCTCCGTTATTATGGAACATGTCCTATTCTGTTCCGTAATAACGAACCGTGACTCAATACAAGTCAATGGGTCCGCAAAATTCCCGGAAGCAACACGGAAGCACTTCCATGTGACTTCCGTTGGGTGCCCGTGCAGTCAGTGTCCCGCTCCAGCCCCAGCCCCGCGGCTGCCCGCTCAGCAGTGTCAGCAGCGGCCCACACTGCAGTGTCAGCAGCCGCAGGGATAACAAGCGCTACCGTCAGGAGGTTAGTAAGTTCATTACCTACGGTGATGAAGTCCTGCCCTCCTGACGTCAGCGGTCGTCACTGCCTTCTATGCCCGCCGGTTATCACATCACCTCTCGCTGTCGACCCGAGACTGTGACTAGTGGTGACATCACGGGCCGCTCGCGATACTTTGTTTGTGAAGGCGGCGGTCATTGAAATCGGTGACAGCGCTGCTGTCAGGAGTTCAGCGATCATCGCAGGTAATATACCTCGCTAACCTCCTGATAGCAGCACTCGTCATGCCCTGCAGTGACCTGGGCTGACCTATTGATGTTAGCTCAGGTCACTGCAAGGCTCTCCCAGCAAATAGGGAACATTCTGTTCTTCATTGACTGGGACATTGACTATGGTATGGATCATCGTGGGACCCCCTTGTATTACACCAGACCTGGATTTGTTTTTCTTTCTAATAAATTCGTGAAAGAGGGAATGTGTTGGGAATTGTTTTTTCAAATAAAAATGTGTTTGTTGTCTATTTTTTTTTTTATTACTGCCTGGGTTGGTGATGTCGGGTATCTGATACACGCCTGACATTACTAACTCCAGGGCTTGATGCCAGGGGACATTACACATCTGGTATTAACCCCATATATTACCCCGTTTGCCACCGCACCAGGGCAACGGGATGAGCTAATCTATTGGATGCGCTACTTCTGGGGCGGCTGCAGCCTGCTATTTTTAGGCTGGGGAGTGTCCAATAACGGTGAACCTCCCTAGTCTGAGAATACCAGACCACAGCTGTCCGCTTTACCTTGGCTGTTGATCCAATTTCGGGGGACCCCGTGTTTTTTGTTTTAAATTATTTAGTTAATTTAAAATAACAGCGTGGGGTACCCTCTGTTTTGGATTACCAGCCAAGGTGAAGCTGCCAGCTGTGGTTTGCAGGCTGCAGCCATTTGCTTTACCCTAGCTGGCAACAAAAGATAGGGGGACCGCATGTCATTTTTTTTTATTTATTTTTTGGCTAAATACAAGACTAAGCACCTTAGTGCCACATGAAAGTCACAAAAGGGTGCCAGCTTAGAATATGCAGGGGGGTAGGACATTATATATGTCTTTCTTATCTATCTATCTATCTATCTATCTATCTATCTATCTATCTATCTATCTATCTATCTATCTATCCATCCCTCCATTCATTCATTCATTCATCCCTGTGTCTCTATATCTATCTATCCATCTCTATATCTACTCATCTATTTATCTTTCTTGCTGCTTCCGTTTTTTGCGGTCTGCAAAAAAAAAAACGGAAGGCATGCAGATGTCACACGGATGCATCCGTGAAAAAAAAGGACCGTTTTTTGTGGCCCGCAAAAACGGAACGGTCATGTGAATGTAGCCTTAACAGCAGTCACTGCCTGCTGCCGATCACATGTGACCGTGTGCGGGCTGTGTGTGCGGGCTGTGTGTACAGGAGTTCAGCTGAGTTCAGATCAGCTGACTCAAGTGTCGGCCGATCAGGCTGGGGCCACACGGGGATTACTGCGATCCCCTCGCATTACACTCAGCTCACGCTCAGTACAGCAGAGCTGAGTGTCATGCGTGTGGCCCTGCGACTGAGGTCCGACTGTGCGAGCAGACCTCAGCTGCGGGGGGCGGTCCGCCACTCGAGGGGTGGGCCAGCACTGAGGAGGGGTGGGAGGGATTTCTCTCCCTCTCTCCTCCGTAGTCCACTGATGTACTGCAAGTGCAGTGCGATTTTTCTCTCACCACATACACTTGAATGGGTAAAAGAGAGAGTCTTGCATTACAGTTGTAGCATGCTGCGAGTGTTTTCTCGGTCCAATTAGGGCTGAGAAAATAATCGCTCATGTGTGCTGACACACAGGCTAATATTGGTCCGAGTGGAATGCGATGTTTTATCGCACTCCACTCGCACTGTTTTTCTTGCCGTGTGGCTTAGACCTTACTAGTTCTATGTCCCCCTGCATCCATCGCAGCGTGTGCAGGCTGGAGTTCAGCTGCGTTCAGATCAGCTGACTCCAGTGCTGGACTGAACTCCGCTGACCTCACAGCCCGTACACGCTGCAATGGATGCAGGGGGACACAGAACAAGTAATCGGCCGACACTGGAGTCATCTGATTACTTGGGATGAATTGAGCAGTAAAATGCTCTGGTGCTCGATGGGCGAAGCCCATGTCGACTTTTTATTTAAAAATTCATTAAAGATAAAAAAAAAAAAAAAAAAATCACATTGTTTGTGGGCTCCTGCTGCATTTTCTATTGCTAAGGGTAACCCAAGCAGCTACTGGCTGCTAACCCCCGCTGCTTGGTGTTACTTTCACTGGCAATAGAAATCCAGGGAAGCATTTTTTTTTTTTATAAAGGTTTTTGCCTGAAAACGTTTTTTAAAAAATGACGTGGGCTTCGCCATATTTTTGTATGTGAGCCAGGTACAGCAGGCAGCTATGGGCTGCCCCTAACCCCCAGCTGCCTAATTTTACCCGGCTGGGAACCAAACATATAGAGAAGCCATTTTTTTCATGAAATAATTAAAAAAAAAAAAAAAAAAATGACGTAGGCTTCGCCAAATTTTTGAGTCCAGCCAAGTACAACTAGGCAGCTGGGGATTGGAATCCGCAGTGTAGGGTGCCCAAACTTTCTGGGCCCCCGCTGCGAATTGCAGTCCACAGCCGAACCAGAAAATGGCGCTTTCATAGAAGTGCCATCTTCTGGCGCTGTATCCAACTCTTCCAGTGGCCCAGGTGGCACGCTGGGTAATAAGGGGTTAATACCAGCTATGTTTTACCAGCTGGTAGAAAGATCGAGATTCTTAATGTCAGGCCAAGTTTGACCTGGCCATTAAGAATCTCCAATAAAGGGTTTTTTTTAAAAAAAAAAAAAAAGACATCACACAGAGAAAAATACTTTATTAGAAATAAATACACAGACACAGTAGGGACTCCATGTTTATTACTCCCTCTCACCCCTCCACGATGGAGAGATTTCTGTACTGACTATGCCAGGAGAGAGCGAGGGGGGGGGGGAGGAAAGGAGAGCGAGGGGGGAGGGGGGAGGAAAGGAGAGCGAGGGGGGAGGAAAGGAGAGCGAGGGGGGAGGAAAGGAGAGCGAGGGGGGAGGAAAGGAGAGCGAGGGGGGAGGAAAGGAGAGCGAGGGGGGAGGAAAGGAGAGCGAGGGGGGAGGAAAGGAGAGCGAGGGGGGAGGAAAGGAGAGCGAGGGGGGAGGGGGGAGGAAAGGAGAGCGAGGGGGGAGGGGGGAGGAAAGGAGAGCGAGGGGGGAGGGGGGAGGAAAGGAGGAGAGCGAGGGGGGGAAGGAAAGGAGAGCGAGGGGGGAGGGGGGAAGGAAAGGAGAGCGAGGGGGGAGGGGGGAAGGAAAGGAGAGCGAGGGAGGGGAGGAAAGGAGAGCGAGGGGGGGGGGAGGAAGGGAGAGCGAGGGGGGGGAGGAAAGGAGAGCGAGGGGGGGGAGGAAAGGAGAGCGAGGGGGGGGGGAGGAAAGGAGAACGAGGGGGGGAGGAAAGGAGAGCTAGGGGGGGAGGAAAAGAGAGCGAGGGGGGGGGGAAAGAGAGCGAGGGGGGGAGGAAAAGAGAGCGAGGGGGGAAGGAAAAGAGAGCGAGGGGGGAGGGGGGAAGGAAAGGAGAGCGAGGGAGGGGAGGAAAGGAGAGCGAGGGAGGGGAGGAAAGGAGAGCGAGGGGGGAGGAAAGGAGAGCGAACGGGGGAGGAAAGGAGAGCGAACGGGGGAGGAAAGGAGAGCGAGGGGGGGAGGAAAGGAGAGCGAGGGGGGAGGAAAGGAGAGCGAGGGGGTTTAGGAAAGGAGAGCGAGGGGGGGGAGGAAAGGAGAGCGAGGGGGGGAGGAAAGGAGAGCGAGGGGGGGAGGAAAGGAGAGCGAGGGGGGCAGGAAAAGAGAGCGAGGGGGGGCAGGAAAAGAGAGCGAGGGGGGGCAGGAAAAGAGAGCGAGGGGGGGAAGGAAAAGAGAGCGAGGGGGAGAAGGAAAAGAGAGCGAGGGGGGAAGGAAAAGAGAGCGAGGGGGGAAGGAAAAGAGAGCGAGGGGGGGAAGGAAAAGAGAGCGAGGGGGGGAGGAAAGGAGAGAGAGGGGGGAAAGGAGAGCGAGGGGGGGAGGAAAGGAGAGCGAGGGGGGGATGAAAGGAGAGCGGGGGGGAGGAAAGGAGAGCGAGGGGGGGATGAAAGGAGAGCGAGGGGGGGAGGAAAGGAGAGCGAGGGGGGGGAGGAAAGGAGAGCGAGGGGGGGAGGAAAGGAGAGCGAGGGGGGGAGGAAAGGAGAGCGAGGGGGGGAGGAAAGGAGAGCGAGGGGGGGGGAAAGGAGAGCGAGGGGGGGAAGGAAAAGAGAGCGGGGGGAAGGAAAAGAGAGCGAGGGGGGTGAAAGAGAGCGAGGGGGGTGAAAGAGAGCGAGGGGGGTGAAAGAGAGCGAGGGGGTGAAAGAGAGCGAGGGGGGTGAAAGAGAGCGAGGGGGGTGAAAGAGCGAGGGGGGTGAAAGAGCGAGGGGGGTGAAAGAGAGCGAGGGGGGTGAAAGAGAGCGAGGGGGGTGAAAGAGCGAGGGGGGGTGAAAGAGAGCGAGGGGGGGGTGAAAGAGAGCGGGGGGGGGGTGAAAGAGAGCGAGGGGGGTGAAAGAGAGCGAGGGGGGTGAAAGAGAGCGAGGGGGGTGAAAGAGAGCGAGGGGGGTGAAAGAGAGAGAGCGAGGGAAAAGAGAGCGAGGGAAAAGAGAGCGAGGGAAAAGAGAGCGAGGGAAAAGAGGGGGGAGAGGAGAGGGGGATAAGAGGGGGGGCAGAGAAGAGGGGGAAGAGGGGAGGGGGAGAAGAGTGGGGGGAGAGAAGAGAGTGGGGAAAGAAGAGGGGGGGGCAGAGGTGCTCTGACATTAACTGTCTCCACTCTGTGACTTGTGGTGCAGGTGACAGAGTGCAGTTGGTCCCATGCAGCAGGACAGATGGCAAAGCACAGCGGTGACATGCCTGTCAGTGTCTTGCTGCGTCCTGCAGTGCTGCTGGGAGGAGCACATGATCACACTGCCCGACACCGGCCGCTCTCCTGACATCGCAGCAGAGCGGGCGGGTGGAGAGTGTGACCAGATACTTACGTGCAGGGGGGGATTTCAGCTGAAGAAACCCCCCTGTACTGCACACTGGCGCCCCGTGCCTCACCATCTGCAGGACGTTAGCCGGCTCCACACTGACGTCCTCCGGCTCCTCCCCTTGATGCTGAGCTGTGCCGTGCGGTAGTCACCGCCCACAGCCCTGTCACTCAATCTGAGTGGTGCCAGCCTCCTCTGACGTACCCGACAAGTTTGAGAGCCCGGAATTGCCGGGACGTCAGAGGATACTGGCGGCCACAGCTCCAGGGGGTCATGTGACAGGCACTGAGCGTGCAGGATAGCGCCGCTCAGTGCCAGAAATGGAAACAGAAGCCAATGGAGAAAACGCCTAGAATGGTAAGTAGAACTCATACAGAAAATAAAAAAAATGGGTGAACCACCCCTTTAAAAGCATAGTCTATGATGTACCCTTAGTCACTTGAGGTGTCTGAGCAAAATTTCGTGATTGTAAATGTGTGTGCGGATTGCTTTAGCGGAGATACATACATACACTCAACTTTATATATTAGATCATGTGAAGAGTTAATTTTTAAATGCATACAATGCTTTATATTTGTGTGTTTTTCTAATTCTTTCTACTTGTAATTTGCAGGTTTCTGGCCACTGGAGAGAGCTTCACATCCCTGCACCTGCAAGTTCGCGTTGGCAAATCAACCATCTCCGGATATGTGAGGTGCACATGTGGCGTGATCTGGCAGAAGTTGCAGCCCATGGTGATGCCTTCCCCAACCGAGGAAAGTTGGCTGCAGATTGCAGCAGGCTTTCAAACTGTGGCCAACGTCCCCAACTTCATAGGTGCGGTCGATGGCAAACATGTAAGAGTTCAGAAGCCACCGCGATCAGGATCACTCTTCTTTAATCATAAGAAGTATTTTTCAGTGGTCCTCATGGCGGTGGCTGATGCACATTACAAATTTGTTGCCATAGATGTCGGTGCTTATGGCAGTACGGGGGATTCCCGAGTGTTGCAATCATCACAGATTGGACTGCAAATTCTTCTAGATTGCGCTCCCAGCCCCACAACCTTTGCCGGGCTCCACAGATCCAGTCCCCTTTGTGATGGTATCGGATGAGGCTTTTCCTTTCTTGCCAAACCTGCTGCGCCCATACCTACGGAGGGGACTGGATACCCAGCGGATTTTTAATTATAAGCTGAGTCGTTCACGCAGATATGTGGAGTGCACCTTTGGAATCATGACTAGTCAGTGGAGGATTCTCCACACAACCATCCAGTTACAACCAGAAACCGTTGACACTGTGATAAAGGCCTGCTGTGTCCTCCACAACTATGGCTGGAAACACATCTATGCGAGTAAAATCGGTCAGAGTTGGCTGAAAAAAACTTGGCTGATTTTAGTTGACGTCAGGTCAGAGTGCAATGCAACTGCACTGCGATCCTGAGATTTTTCTCATGATTGCAGTGCGTGTGTGTGATCCTTTTTTTTCTCAGCAGCTGTCATCTGCCATTCAGCTCTGCTACATGGCCGCTGAAAGCAGCCACAGACAGCCATGTAGCAGAGCTGAATGGCAGATGACAGCAGACACAGCCGCACGATCAGAATGAACTCGGGTGAATTTCACCTGACTTCATTGTCATGCCGCAGCTCTGTCTGTGTCGCGTCCTGATTAGCGGTCACCCGTGAAGGACTCCCCGGTGAACGCTAATCCCGAGTGACTGAATTGAGCAGCGCGATTACCGCTGCTGTCACTCAAGTTACCCGCGGCCAGCTGGATCCTCCCCACGTGGCCGCAACTCACCTGTTACTTCATCGCTGTCACTCGGGTGACTTGCTGTCACTGTTGGAGGATCCAGCGGTGTCCGCGAGTAACCTGACTGACATCAGCTGATCGAGCTTCTCACCTCAGTTGCTGCGTGGAGGAGACAGGAGCGGAGGTGTCTTCTGCAGCTCCTGTCACCTTCATGTAGCAGAGCTGGAAGCGACACTTGACCTCCGTTGATTACGCCGGACATGGAGGTGTTTTATGGGTACTTAATAAAGTGGTGAACGAGGGTCTTTGTTATTGTTTATTATTTCAAATAAATGATTTTTTCAGTGTGTGTGTGTTTATTAACTTTAATTTACAGGTTAACCATTGGAGGTGTCTCATAGACGCCTGCAATGATTAATCTAGGATTTAGTGGCAGCTATGGGCTGCCATTAACTCCTTATTACCCCGATTGCCAACGCACCAGGGCAAATCGGGAAGAGCCGGGTACAGTCCCAGAACAGTTGCATCTAATAGCTGCGGCCATTTTGGGCGGCTGCTGGCTGATATTGTTAGGCTAGGGGGCTCCCCATAACGTGGAGCTCCCCATCCTGAGATTACCAGCCCTCAGCCGTATGGCTTTATCTGGCTGGTATTAAAATTGGGGGGGACCGCACGCCGTTTTTTTTTTTTTTTTTTAGACACGCCCACCGGCTGCTGTGATTGGTTGCAGTGAGACAGCTGTCACTCAGCGTGGGGGTGTGTCTGACTGCAACCAATCATAGGCGCCGGTGGGCATGGAAAGCAGGGAATAAGAGATTGAATAATGAGCGGCTGGCTTTTTCAAGAGAGAAGCCACCGGAGCAGTGTGACCGCTGTGCAGCGCCGCGCTGGTGATCGGTGAGTAAGAGGGGGGGGGGGGGGGAGAGGGATAGACCGACATGGACAGAGAGTGAGGAACAGAGATAGTGACCGACCGACAGAGAGAGAATAGAGACCGAGAGGGAGAGACCGACTGACAGAGAATAGTGATTGACAGACATTGTGAGACATCACTCGTTTCCAGTGTTTTGGGAAACATGCGAGAAATGTATTTAGAAAATCGGATGTCACTAGGATGGTGTGAGTGCTGTCCCGTGACATCCGATTTTTTTTTTTACACGCTCCCATAGACTTGGATTGGAGAAACTCACAGTAGAAACTCTCAAAAAAGCAGCATGCTGCGATTTTTTTCTCAGTCCGATCTGGACTGAGGGGAAAAAAAAAAAAAAAAAAAAAAGAAATCGCAAATGCGAGCTGAATCATTCACTAACATGTGTCCGATTCCAATGCGAGATTTTCTCGCATTGCTCTACTGCGAGAAACTCGCAAGTGAGAAGCAGCCCTGTGCTCGAGAGTACAGCTCTCAGCAAGTTGAGGAAACACAGCAGGCTGAAATTTATCCATTGAGCAACGTGGTTTCGGGAAGACCTTCTAACTCGGGTGTGTTGGTACGAGAAACCTTCACTTACTACTTCATGAGTCCAGAAGGTGCCGTGCACTGGCAGTACTCCAGTGTTGGTGATGTGCAGCCGGATCAGCAGACACCCATGGGACAAGAGTGAAATTGAAGAAACAGCTCAACATTTCCTCTGATCCTGTTTTATTTGTACATATGTTCTTATTAATGTGTCTACATTTATTTATTCTTTTACCTTAATGAAATATATTGGATAAAAAAATTGAAATTCCTTTATTTTTCAATCAGAATTTTATTATTAAACACATTTTTCAAACAAATATTCTCTTTTGATTTTTTTGCATCACAAATAAACACATACATATTATCATTTGTATTTTTTATTTGAACATAACAAAAATGACATTACCAAACCAAAAAGTGCATCTACCTGGTGAAATTTGACCACAAACCCACAGCAAAACATAGAGGCTAGAAAATTATTTTGAAATGAAGACCCACACCCTACAGTCATAGGCAGGTCATCAAGGATCCCTTTGGTTAAGCTCTCTTTTTGTATGGTAATGTTTCCAGGGAAGGTTTGGCAGGTATGTGACATACATATGCTTTTATCTAATTCGTGCCTCAACGTCCCAGGAAAATTCACCATACAAAAAGGGAGCATAACAAAAAGTAATCCTTTCTGATCTGCCTGTGACTGTAGAGCAGGGGTGGGGAACCTTTTTAATGCCGAGGGCCATTTGGAATTTTCTACCAACCTTCGGGGGCCGCACAAAACTATCAACTTAAAATTACCCTGCTATACTTAGTCAAACAATTAACTCATCGTGGCGGCTGAAGCTTCTTGTTTTTGGTGCGGCTATATTATTCAATATTGATCTTATTGCTTCTCACAACTGTTTTTCCACGTTTGTGTCAGCTGGGACTGCTGTAAATACATCACAGGAGATGCTGAGGGCATATACATCACAGGAGATGCTGAGGGCATATACATCACAGGAGATGCTGAGGGCATATACATCACAGGAGATGCTGAGGGCATATACATCACAGGAGATGCTGAGGGCATATACATCACTGGGGAGGGCTGGAAGGAATATACATTGCTGGGAGGACTAGACATCACTGGGGAGGGCTGGGAGGACTAGACATCACTGGGGAGGGCTGGGAGGACTAGACATCACTGGGGAGGGCTGGGAGGACTAGACATCACTGGGGAGGGCTGCGAGGACTAGACATCACTGGGGAGGGCTGCGAGGACTAGACATCACTGGGGAGGGCTGCGAGGACTAGACATCACTGGGGAGGGCTGCGAGGACTAGACATCACTGGGGAGGGCTGCGAGGACTAGACATCACTGGGGAGGGCTGCGAGGACTAGACATCACTGGGGAGGGCTGCGAGGACTAGACATCACTGTGGAGGGCTGGGAGGACTAGACATCACTGTGGAGGACTAGACATCACTGGGGAGGACTGGGAGGACTAGACATCACTGGGGAGGGCTGGGAGGACTAGACATCACTGGGGAGGGCTGCGAGGACTAGACATCACTGGGGAGGGCTGCGAGGACTAGACATCACTGGGGAGGGCTGCGAGGACTAGACATCACTGGGGAGGGCTGCGAGGACTAGACATCACTGGGGAGGGCTGCGAGGACTAGACATCACTGGGGAGGGCTGCGAGGACTAGACATCACTGGGGAGGGCTGCGAGGACTAGACATCACTGTGGAGGGCTGGGAGGACTAGACATCACTGTGGAGGACTAGACATCACTGGGGAGGACTGGGAGGACTAGACATCACTGGGGAGGGCTGGGAGGACTAGACATCACTGGGGAGGGCTGGGAGGACTAGACATCACTGTGGAGGGCTGGGAGGACTAGACATCACTGTGGAGGGCTGGGAGGACTAGACATCACTGGGGAGGGCTGGGAGGACTAGACATCACTGGGGAGGGCTGGGAGGACTAGACATCACTGGGGAGGGCTGGGAGGACTAGACATCACTGGGGAGGGCTGGGAGGACTAGACATCACTGGGGAGGGCTGGGAGGACTAGACATCACTGGGGAGGGCTGGGAGGACTAGACATCACTGGGGAGGGCTGGGAGGACTAGGCATCACTGGGGAGGGCTGCGAGGACTAGGCATCACTGGGGAGGGCTGCGAGGACTAGGCATCACTGGGGAGGGCTGCGAGGACTAGGCATCACTGGGGAGGGCTGCGAGGACTAGACATCACTGGGGAGGGCTGCGAGGACTAGACATCACTGTGGAGGGCTGGGAGGACTAGACATCACTGTGGAGGGCTGGGAGGACTAGACATCACTGGGGAGGGCTGGGAGGACTAGACATCACTGGGGAGGGCTGGGAGGACTAGACATCACTGGGGAGGGCTGGGAGGACTAGACATCACTGGGGAGGGCTGCGAGGACTAGACATCACTGGGGAGGGCTGCGAGGACTAGACATCACTGGGGAGGGCTGCGAGGACTAGACATCACTGGGGAGGGCTGCGAGGACTAGACATCACTGGGGAGGGCTGCGAGGACTAGACATCACTGGGGAGGGCTGGGAGGACTAGACATCACTGGGGAGGGCTGGGAGGACTAGACATCACTGGGGAGGGCTGGGAGGACTAGACATCACTGGGGAGGGCTGGGAGGACTAGACATCACTGGGGAGGGCTGGGAGGACTAGACATCACTGGGGAGGGCTGGGAGGACTAGACATCACTGGGGAGGGCTGGGAGGACTAGACATCACTGGGGAGGGCTGGGAGGACTAGACATCACTGGGGAGGGCTGGGAGGACTAGACATCACTGGGGAGGGCTGGGAGGACTAGACATCACTGGGGAGGGCTGGGAGGACTAGACATCACTGGGGAGGGCTGGGAGGACTAGACATCACTGGGGAGGGCTGCGAGGACTAGACATCACTGGGGAGGGCTGGGAGGACTAGACATCACTGTGGAGGGCTGGGAGGACTAGACATCACTGGGGAGGGCTGGGAGGACTAGACATCACTGGGGAGGGCTGGGAGGACTAGACATCACTGGGGAGGGCTGGGAGGACTAGACATCACTGGGGAGGGCTGGGAGGACTAGACATCACTGGGGAGGGCTGGGAGGACTAGACATCACTGGGGAGGGCTGGGAGGACTAGACATCACTGGGGAGGGCTGGGAGGACTAGACATCACTGGGGAGGGCTGCGAGGACTAGACATCACTGGGGAGGGCTGCGAGGACTAGACATCACTGGGGAGGGCTGCGAGGACTAGACATCACTGGGGAGGGCTGCGAGGACTAGACATCACTGGGGAGGGCTGCGAGGACTAGACATCACTGGGGAGGGCTGCGAGGACTAGACATCACTGGGGAGGGCTGCGAGGACTAGACATCACTGGGGAGGGCTGCGAGGACTAGACATCACTGGGGAGGGCTGCGAGGACTAGACATCACTGGGGAGGGCTGCGAGGACTAGACATCACTGGGGAGGGCTGCGAGGACTAGACATCACTGGGGAGGGCTGGGAGGACTAGACATCACTGGGGAGGGCTGGGAGGACTAGACATCACTGGGGAGGGCTGGGAGGACTAGACATCACTGGGGAGGGCTGGGAGGACTAGACATCACTGGGGAGGGCTGGGAGGACTAGACATCACTGGGGAGGGCTGGGAGGACTAGACATCACTGGGGAGGGCTGGGAGGACTAGACATCACTGGGGAGGGCTGGGAGGACTAGACATCACTGGGGAGGGCTGGGAGGACTAGACATCACTGGGGAGGATTATATATCACTGGGGAGGATTATATATCACTGGGGAGGATTATATATCACTGGGGAGGATTATATATCACTGGGGAGGATTATATATCACTGGGGAGGATTATATATCACTGGGGAGGATTATATATCACTGGGGAGGATTATATATCACTTGGGAGGATTATATATCACTTGGGAGGATTATATATCACTTGGGAGGATTATATATCACTGGGGAGGATTATATATCACTGGGGAGGATTATATATCACTTGGGAGGGCTGGGAGAAATATAAGGACATTGCTACGGGTTCTGACATACCAGGGGGGCACAGGCAGCAGTGTGGAGGCCGCAGGGGCATAGGCAGCAGTGTGGAGGCGACAGGGGCACAGGCTGCCGTGGGGAGGCCACAGGGGGACAGGCTGCCGTGGGGGAGAGTGAGGAGGATGAGACGCTGCACGGAGCACAGGCTGCAGTGGGAATGCACAAGGAGGACGGGACGCTGCACGGAGCACAGGCTGCAGTGGGGATGTGCAGGGGCACACACAGGCATGGGAGCACAAACACACCTGTCGGACGCTGAGGTAGTAGCTTCTCTTCTGTGGAAAAAGAGCGAGTTGAGCGCTTACTCCACCCACAAAGTACGTCCTCACGCTAGCATGAGGACGTAAGCCATACAGGGTTTAAAGGGCCAGCAGCAAGCAAGACGCTGCTGCCTCCCGAGCTCTGTGGACTGTGGAATGTGCCCGGGGGCCGCAGAAAAGGTCATGGCGGGCCGCATACGGCCCGCGGGCCGGAGGTTCCCCACCCCTGCTGTAGAGTCTAGGTCCAATTTCAATGTAACACCAGAAAAGAAATTTAGGGGTGCTTCACACACAGCGAGAGCGCTAGCGAGATCGCTGCTGAGTCACGGATTTTGTGACGCAGCAGTGACCTCATTAGCGATCTCGCTGTGTGACACTGAGCAGCAATCTGGCCCCTGCTGTGAGATCGCTGCTCGTTACACACAGCCCTGGTTCATTTTTTTGACGTTTGTCTCCTGCTGTGAAGCGCACATCGCTGTGTGTGACAGCGAGAGAGCAACGATCTGAACGTGCAGGAAGCAAGGAGCCAGCTTCTGGCAGCTTGCGGAAAGCTGTAACCAAGGTAAATATCGGGAAGCCCTTTCTTGGTTACCCGATATTTACATTAGTTACTAGCACTGCCGCTCTCAGGCTGCCAGTGCCGGCTCCCTGCACATGTAGCTGCAGTACAGATCACGTAAATAAGCACAGCAGTTTGCTTATTAACCCGATGTGTACTGTGGCTAGGAGTGCAGGGAGCCGACGCAAGCGGTGTGCGCTGGTAACCAAGGTAAATATCGGGTAACAAGCGCTTGGTTACCCGATGTTTACCAGTGTCCGCAGCTTCCAGACGCCGGCTCCCTGCAAGCGCAGCATCGCTTCCATGTCGCTGCTGGCTGGTCACTGGTCAGATCTGCCTGTTTGACAGCTCACCAGCGACCATGTAGCGAATAGGTGAACAGCCAAGTCGGGGGGCAGAAGCCCTGACACACGTTTCACCAACCGTGGCTTTGTCAGGTAAAACGCACATTGAGGCCTCTGCCCCACGACTTGGCTATTCACCTGCTGCACATCATGTGCCAAGGTGACAATGCCTTATCTGATCATGGCTGGTTAGGAGGGGAGCATGTGTGGGGTGATGGGATTAATATACTTTATATTCTTCACCCTCCCTCCTTCAGCCTAGGCTGTAGTATTTACATTGTATGCTTGGACCAGCAGCGTTCATTGTCACCTGGTGGCTTGTGATTGGTGCAGCTGTGTCTGGCAATCTTTTCCACCATACAATTACCTGGGGTGGGCACGGAGTTTTTGGTTTTCTATATAAATTAACTGTCAACATTAAAGTAGCATCCACCTGTAGAACACTTCTATATGTAGGTAAATTCAGTCATGGGGCACCAATGTGTTGCCATGACAGCGTGGGGTCAGATGATGACCGCAGTCACTGTGATGACTCACTTCATGTGAATGTCGTCAGAGTGCCAGCACTCACAGGAGCACAGCATTTCTCCTGATCACAGCCCAGCGGCACCCACAGCCGTGACTTACGCCAACATCGCAGCCCGGCGGCACCCACAGCCGTGACTTACGCCAACATCGCAGCCCGGCGGCAGCCACAGCCGTGACTTACGCCAACATCGCAGCCCGGCGGCAGCCACAGCCGTGACTTACGCCAAAACCGCAGCCCGGCGGCCCCCCCAGCCGTGACTTACGCCGATGACAGCCATCATCAACACCCCCAGCCGTGACTTACGCCAAGATCACAGCCCGGCGGCAGCCGCAGCCGTGACTTACGCAGCCACACACGGCCCGGAGGCCGCCACACACGGCCCGGAGGCCGCCACACACGGCCCGGAGGCCGCCACACACGGCCCGGAGGCCGCCACACACGGCCCGGAGGCCGCCACACACGGCCCGGAGGCCGCCACACACGGCCCGGAGGCCGCCACACACGGCCCGGAGGCAGCCACACACGGCCCGGAGGCAGCCACACACGGCCCGGAGGCAGCCACACACACACGGCCCGGAGGCAGCCACACACACACGGCCCGGAGGCAGCCACACACACACGGCCCGGAGGCAGCCACACACACACGGCCCGGAGGCAGCCACACACACACGGCCCGGAGGCAGCCACACACACACGGCCCGGAGGCAGCCACACACACACGGCCCGGAGGCAGCCACACACACACGGCCCGGAGGCAGCCACACACACACGGCCCGGAGGCAGCCACACACACACGGCCCGGAGGCAGCCACACACACACGGCCCGGAGGCAGCCACACACACACGGCCCGGAGGCAGCCACACACACACGGCCCGGAGGCAGCCACACACACACGGCCCGGAGGCAGCCACACACACACGGCCCGGAGGCAGCCACACACACACACAGCCCGGAGGCAGCCACACACACACACAGCCCGGAGGCAGCCACACACACACACAGCCCGGAGGCAGCCACACACACACACGGCCCGGAGGCAGCCACACACACACACAGCCCGGCGGCAGCCACACACACACACAGCCCGGAGGCAGCCACACACACGGCCCGGAGGCAGCCACACACACACGGCCCGGCGGTAGCCACAGACACGGCCCGGAGGCAGCCACGGCAGTGACTGACACCAAGATCACAGCCCAGCACCCAACATACAGGACACTGACAAAGTCATCAAACCCCAGCAGCTGCCCACAATCTCCTTATCACTCTTCATGACGATGTGTATACGGGAGCCTATACACTTATCACCAGCTCTGCCGAGACATAAAGGAAGCCTGTAAATCAGTGTAACCCAGGCAGAACGCATGGAGCTCAGGCTCCCCAGCAGCTGCGCACAGCGGGCAGCTTCAATCTGAAACCCTAGCATTACCGAGCGGAAGCAGCTGTGACGGGTTGCTGGTGACAGTAGCCGCCATTCTCGCAGACGCTCCTATAATCGCGATCACTCACATCCTTTTCTATCCGGCGCCTCCAGGCAGCACCCGCAATCGAGCGCCGCGATGATGATCATACGCGCAGGCGCAGTGACGAGAGCTCGCTACTTCCCCGTGTGACGTAATGCAATGGGCGGAGTTTACCCGGCTACGTCAGTTGTTCCATATTTGGAAGCGGCGCGCTCCGCACTGCCGCACGATTATTTTTGGCGGGCTTTTAAAAGTGAGGGCTGTGAGGTGGACGCGCTCGACGCCGCAGCCATTCTGCATTATGAGGCGTCTCACCTCAGTACTCGTCGTCCTGAACCCACACACGACATTAAGCACTGGGGCAATTACTGTATAAAGACAAAACGTCTGTGTATAAAGACAAAATGTCTGTGTATAAAGACAAAACGTCTGTGTATAAAGACAGAACGTCTGTGTATAAAGACAGAACGTCTGTGTATAAAGACAAAACGTCTGTGTATAAAGACAGAACGTCTGTGTATAAAGACAAAACGTCTGTGTATAAAGACAAAATGTCTGTGTATATAGACAGAACGTCTGTGTATAAAGACAAAATGTCTGTGTATATAGACAAAACGTCTGTGTATAAAGGCAGAACGTCTGTGTATAAAGGCAGAACGTCTGTGTATAAAGACAAAATGTCTGTGTATAAAGACAAAATGTCTGTGTATAAAGACAAAACGTCTGTGTATAAAGACAAAATGTCTGTGTATAAAGACAAAATGTCTGTGTATAAAGACAGAGCGTCTGTGTATAAAGACAAAATGTCTGTGTATAAAGACAAAATGTCTGTGTATAAAGACAAAACGTCTGTGTATAAAGACAAAATGTCTGTGTATAAAGACAAAATGTCTGTGTATAAAGACAGAACGTCTGTGTATAAAGACAAAATGTCTGTGTATAAAGACAAAACGTCTGTGTATAAAGACAGAACGTCTGTGTATAAAGACAGAGCGTCTGTGTATAAAGACAGAACGTCTGTGTATAAAGACAAAACGTCTGTGTATAAAGACAAAACGTCTGTGTATAAAGACAAAACGTCTGTGTATAAAGACAGAACGTCTGTGTATAAAGACAAAACGTCTGTGTATAAAGACAAAATGTCTGTGTATAAAGACAGAACGTCTGTGTATAAAGACAAAACGTCTGTGTATAAAGACAAAACGTCTGTGTATAAAGACAAAACATCTGTGTATAAAGACAGAACGTCTGTGTATAAAGACAGAGCGTCTGTGTATAAAGACAGAACGTCTGTGTATAAAGACAGAACGTCTGTGTATAAAGGCAGAACGTCTGTGTATAAAGACAAAATGTCTGTGTATAAAGACAAAATGTCTGTGTATAAAGACAAAACGTCTGTGTATAAAGACAAAACGTCTGTGTATATAGACAGAACGTCTGCGCTGAATACCACAGTTTGAGGGAGGGCAGCTGCTGACACTGCTCTCCACTTCTACTTATAGCAGTGCTAAAATCTTTCCACAATTACCTAGAAAATGGCACAGCATGTGCAAAACAACACCTGACCATACAGTATAATGTGTGCTACTAAAATGGACACTTAGATAATTAGAAAAACAATGAAAACCTGCAGATGTGACTAGATATGATATGTTCTGACACAAAATCAGCAAAAATGTCTATTCCGGATTCAGTCATTTCACTGATTCTTGATTATTTTTTAATCCTTCCCTACATTGGACGTATCCGTACTATGTCCGACTTTAAAATGCGTCCACACAAATAGGTGTACCAGTGTGTCTTATGCTGCCGGAGGCTCAGCCGAGACCAGTGATCAGAATAATAAAGGGACTCAGTAAAAAATATATAAAGAAATCTAAATAAAAAATATTCTGGCTATACACACATTTATGTAATAACAAAGTGCACATAATCTGCATCCAGAACACCTAGAGCTATCAACCTCTCAATAGTTAACCCCTTCAGTGAACACCTTACAAAATGGTAAAAATTATGCATTTCTATCATACTGCCGAAAAAAGTGCAATAAAACACGATATAAAAAACATGGTATCTCTGAAAATGTCATCTTGTCTTGCAAATTACACGGTTTACAATCAGCTCATCCATAGAAAAAAAATTAAAAAGGTTATACCTCTCAGAAGATGGTGATAGAGAAACAAAATTTTTACATAAAAAAAAACATAAATGGGATATCGCTATAATCACACTGACCCGAAGAATAAATCTGCCTTATCTTTTTCACCAAACAGTGAACGACATAAATAAAATCTAAAAAACAATTCTTTTTTCATTCTGATTCCCAAAAATAGGAAGAGAAAGAGATTAAAAAATGTTATGTACACGAAAATGGTACAAATAAAAGCGTCAACTTATCCTGCAAAAAACAATCCCTCACATGAGTCTGTTTGCAGAAATATAGAAAAAGCATAGCCAGCAAAATATGGTGGTCTTGTAAAAAGAAAACACGTTTTTAGTGTGTGATAGTAGTCAAATAAATAAATATATAATTACTCATATCATGTTACTGGTAGCCCAGATAATTTGGAAGAGCGCCAGGCTCCTCCCCCCCAAGAAATACAATAAAATTTGCACTCCCAAATCCAAATGTTCCTCTCTCTTCTGAGCCCCACAGTGTGCCTACAGCACATGTAATGCCCACATTTTTGGCAATTTTTGGCATTACTGTACCGAGAAGAACCCTAAATATAATGGCCCTACAATGGCACATTTGCAAGCTTCGATGAAATCCCATAGTGGTTTAATTTCAAAAATTGGGTCACTTGAGGATTTTGCTATTCTGACACTTAGAGGATCCGTGTGATGCTGGCTATTGTCACTTCAAATGTAAAGGATGTACCTAAAAGGTAGAGGACTAAAATAGAAAAACAAAAATTGCATGGCACATTATGGGGCTTTTTTTTTTTTGCAAATTTTCTCTTTTGAAAATATTAAATCATAGTAGTGAGGCAGATATAGTCACTAGATTCCATCTGGCCTTTATTCTGTACACAACTCTGTTGCTATAAGGCTGTGTGCTCAAGATGAGCTTTTATTGAATTTTTCGACACTCTATGTTTGCTGCAACAGAAATGCAGCATTTTATAGATCCAGTAAAGTGAATGGAATTTATAGAATCTCATGTCCACTGTATTTTTCTTTTACGCTGCATAAATTCATCTACAGTGTGTTTATTCAATCCGCAGAATGTCAATTTCTCTTGCGTGCAGTTTTCTATGCGGAATTTCCGCATAACCTTGGATTAGAAGTGTAAAATCCGCATGTTCAAAAATCCAAGTGTGTATTTAATGCATTGTGTTTCTGCACTGGAAATGCACAAAAAAACCACATATAAAAAAAACATTCAGGTATAAATAAAGTTTGTTGAAACACAGGCAGCGGAGCAAACAGGAATTTACCCAAAGCTTACAGTACATCTGTGTTAGCTGAAGGAGAACAAGTAGCCCTTAATATCCATCTCATTATGTCCTAGTATACTAGAATGGAGATTAATTAAACAGGCTCATTATGCTTGTAAGTTTTAAGGTTTTTTCTAATCAAAATAATTTACACAGGTAAAATATCTTTCTGTTCTTCTCTCTGTGTGAAACAAGAATGCCACGGAGACACCATCAAATGTTTCTCAACGCTGGCAGGAAACTAGCCAGGTCTTTCACCGGGAAGGAACAACCACGGGAAGGCAGTCTCCAGTCAAGGAAACCGCCTATACCAAGATATGGTATCCATCCACAGACAGCTGTTTCGGGGTATTTGCCCCTCATCAGTGTGGAGTAGGAAACTGGCTAGTGGGAGCAATGCCTAGTAGAAGACTACATAGGTAAGGATGGTTGACCTCGGGGAGATCAACATCCAACACCGCGGAGACACCATCACGTGTTTCTCAATCTCCCCGAGGTCAACCATCTTTACCTATGTAGTCTTCTACTAGGCATTGCTCTCACTAGCCAGTTTCCTACTCCACACTGATGAGGGGCAAATACCCCGAAACAGGTGTCTGTGGATGGATACCATGTTTTGGTATAGGCAGTTTCCTCTACTGGAGACTGCCCTTCCCATCGTTGTTCCTTCCCGGTGAAAGATCTGGCTAGTTTCCTGCCAGCATTGAGAAACATGTGATGGTGTCTCCATGGCATTGTTGTTTTGCATATTTTCCTAGGGGGCCTTGTTCTACTGTCACTGCGTTGAGAAACACGTGATGGTGTCTCCGTGGTGTTGGATTTTGATCTCCCCAAGGTCAACCATCCTTACCTATGTAGTTTTCTATCTGTCATACAGATCTGAAAAAACTGACGAGATGAAAGTAATCTTTTAGTTAAGGAAAAAAAAGAAGCATATTAAATCAAGCCTATATTACAGATCTGAAAAAAATGATGACATAATAATAATAATAATAATAATAATAATAATAAAGGTAATATTTTATTTTAAACAAAAAAAAGAAGCACATTTAGTGCATAAACGTAGCAAAGCATTAAAAAAACCTATATAAATCTGAAATCATACTGACGCACAGAATACAGTGGTCTTATTATAATGCATGGTGAACAGCATAAAAAAATAAAAATTCTTGAACTGCTGTTTATTTGTTCATTCTGCTTCCCAAATATTAGAATAAGGCTTGGTTCACACCTATACTATTTTTTTTTATACTTACCACTTACAGTGCTGTGCAAATTAATTGGGACACAGCAAAAAAACACATTGTTGAATATTTAATAATAAAATGTTATAATGCACTGCTACATACCAATTAAAGTAAGAAATATGTCCTCCTTTAGCAGATATGAGATTTTCAATGCGTTTTGGCATTGATTCTACCAAGTTGTTGCATAAATTCTTCATTTCTTCATCATGGAACCACACTTTTATGGCTCTGTTTCTCATGCGTTCTTTGGTTGTACAGTCCATTTTGCAAAGACGTCTCTTCACAATGCTCTACAAATTTTCTATAGGATTTAAGTCAGGTGAATTGCCAGGCTAGTCCAGCACTTTTACTTTATTTTCTTCCAGTAATTTCTTCACACACTTGGAATTGTGGCATGGAGCCAAATCTTGCTGGAATGTCCCTTCAAATTTACGCATGAATGGCACAATAAAAGATTTGAAAATGTCTATGTATTTGGATGAATTCATCATACCATCAACAGAAAATAAGCTCCCTGTATCATCAGCTGTAAAAAAAAAAGCCACAAAACATCTGTTTTTGAGGGTGTTTCTACAGTTTATTGAATATGATCAGCTCGCAATGGTTAATTTTTGCTTCCTCTAACAACACTTGCTCTGTACCCTTGAACAAAAAGATGGGTTTCATCACTGAAAATTACCTTTTTCCACTGGCTAGTTCTCCAAGATTTATATTTTTTTGCCCATGAGAGTCGTTTTGCCTTCATTGGAGATGTTAGAAGTTGTTTCTTTACTGGCTTTGTTGCCCTCCGACCAACTTCCAAAAGCCTGCACCGTACAGTTGAATCACTAATATCAATACCTGCAGCGAACACGTCTCTTTGGAGGTCTTTACTTGTTTTTCTTGCAGTAATTTTACTATTTCTGATAAGTGTTTTATCAGTTCTTGGTGTCGTTTTCCTTTTTCTTCCACATTTCCCTTTCATTTTAGAGAAAACAATCCAGTTTCATTGTGTGTGCAAATTATTCTTGAAACGGTAGATTTTCCAATACTAACGGTGGAAGCGATTTCTCCTACAGTCAGACTTGTATGTTCATTAAGAGTAATAATTCTAGACCTCTTCTGTGAAGTAACATCCATTTTTACAGGCACGAATCACACTGAAAGAAAAACTACACTAAACCACTCGTCACAGAAACAAGCTCTCAACTGAAGCTGAGGGGGCAGCTAGCTGTTATTTTCTGACTAAAACCAGTCAAACCACATTGTGTTACTCAAGGATGTACACTCACACCTGTTCAAAGCAGTTAGAACAGGTTTGAATCACTGACTGGTAACCAGCGTACGATTAATTTGCACAACACTGTACCTTGGGGTTTCCATGTAAATTCCCCCAAAATGTTATTCAGACAAAACCCTGAACAGAACCATTCACAGTAGTGAGGCAGATACAGTCACGAGATTCCATCTGGCCTTTATTCTGTACACAACTCTGTTGCTATAAGGCTGTGTGCTCAAGATGAGCTATAATTGACTTTTTCGACACTCTATGTTTGCTGCAGCAGAAATGCAGCATTTTATAGATCCAGTAAAGTGAATGGAATTTATAGAATCTCATGTCCACTGTATTTTTCTTTTACGCTGCATAAATTCATCTGCAGTGTTTTTATTCAATCCGCAGAATGTCAATTTCTCTTGCCCGCAGTTTTCTATGCGGAATTTCCGCATAACCTTGGATTAGAAGTGTAAAATCCGCATGTTCAAAAATCCAAGTGTGTATTTAATGCATTGTGTTTCTGCACTGGAAATGCACAAAAAAACCACATATAAACAAAACAGGCTAATTATGCTTGTAAGTTTTAAGGTTTTTTCTAATCACAATAATTTAGACAGGTAAGATATCGTTCTGTTCTTCTCTCTGTGTGAAATAAGAATGCCGTGGAGACACCATCATATATTTCAGAACGCTGGCAGGAAACTAGCCATGTCTTTCACGAGGAAGGAACAACCACGGGAAGGGCAGTCTCCAGTCAAGGAAACCGCCTATACCAAAACATGGTATCCATCCACAGACAGCTGTTTCTGCGTATTTGACGCTCATCAGTGTGGAGTAGGAAACTGGCTAGTGGGAGCAATACCTAGTAGAAGACTACATAGGTAAGGATGGTTGACCACGGGGAGATCAACATCCAACACCGCGGAGACACCATCATGTGTTTCTCAGTGCAGTGACACTAGAAGGCGGCCCCTTAGGAATATATGCAAAACAAGAATGCCGCAGAGACACTATCACATGTTTCTCAACGCTGGCAGGAAACTAGCCAGGTCTTTCACGAGGAAGTAACAACCACGGGAAGGGCAGTTTCCAGTCAAGAAAACCGCCTATACCAAAACATGGTATCCATCCACAGACAGCTGTTTCAGGCTATTTGCCCCTCATCTGTGTGGAGTAGGAAACTGGCTAGTGGGAGCAATGCCTAGTAGAAGACTACATAGGTAAGGATGGTTGACCTCGGGGAGCTCAACATCCAACACCGCGGAGACACCATCACGTGTTTCTCAATCTCCCCAAGGTCAACCATCCTTACCTATGTAGTCTTCTTCTAGGCATTGCTCCCACTAGCCAGTTTCCTACTCCACACTGATGAGGGGCAAATACCCCGAAACAGGTGTCTGTGGATGGATACCATGTATTTGTATAGGCGGTTTCCTTGACTGGAGACTGCCCTTCCCGTGGTTGTTCCTTTCTGATGGAAGACCTGGCTAGTTTCCTGCCAGCATTGAGAAACATGTGATGGTGTCTCCGTGGCATATTTTGTTTTGCATATTTTCCTAGGGGGCCTTGTTCTAGTGTCACTGCATTGAGAAACACGTGATGGTGTCTCCGCGGTGTTGGATGTTGATCTCCGCAAGGTCAACCATCCTTACTTATGTAGTCTTCTACTAGGCATTGCTCCCATTAGCCAGTTGTTTTTTTTTCTAAGCGCACATGCAGTGGGGCGGGCCAGAATGTCTGCCAATCACAGACACACACACAGCTAAGTGGCATTTTTGCCAGACAAGGAAGGGCATGTGTCATAGGCTGTGAATGTCACATGTCCTTGCATTATAAATACGGCCATTTTCCTTCACGCTACCATTATCTGCCTTGTATGTGTGGGTGACAGTCACCGCTCACAATGCTCCTGCCGCCGCTCCTGCTGTGTGCGCTATAGACACAGCGCTGTAGAGATTATTGACTGCTGTTTACTTCAGCCCTTTCAGGGCTGATTTCCAGGCTCTTCGAGCCATAGCTGCTAGGCAGGTTGGTGCAAAAGCTGTATACAGCTTTAGATAACAGCGTCTGTGTACCTCAGCTCAGGTTCCTTGCTGCATTTTATCATTAGGAGGGATAAAAAGTGAAGCTTCCTTTACTGTCCTGGTACATACCGAACCCGGCCACTGTACCCACTTGCCCCCATTGGCCACGCTATTTTTATAGCATACAGTGCTGAAACTTAGTGACATCCAAACAGTGTCTGCTATTCTAAATTAGTGTCCCACTGGTGCCAAGCAAGTTCCACCACCTCTGCATTCTAGCCTCCTGCACATTTTGCTACGCTACATTTATAGCAAACAGTGCTGAAACTTAGTGGCATCCAAACAGTGTCTGCTATACTAAATTTAGTGTCCCACTGGTGCCAAGCAAGTTCCACCACCTCTGCATTCTAGCCTCCTGCACATTTTGCTACACTATTTTTATAGCAAACAGTGCTGAAACTTAGTGGCATCCTAACAGTGTCTGCTATGCTAATTTTAGTGTCCCACTGGTGCCAAGCACGTTCCACCACCTCTGCATTCTAGTCTCCTGCACATTTTGCTATGCTATTTTTATAGCAAACAGTGCTGAAACTTAGTGGCATCCTAACAGTGTCTGCTATACTAAATTAGTGTCCCACTGGTGCAAAGCAAGTTCCACCACCTCTGCATTCTAGCCTCCTGCACATTTTGCTACGCTACATTTATAGCAAACAGTGCTGAAACTTAGTGGCATCCAAACAGTGTCTGCTATACTAAATTTAGTGTCCCACTGGTGCCAAGCAAGTTCCACCACCTCTGCATTCTAGTCTCCTGCACATTTTGCTAGGTTATTTTTATAGCAAATAGTGCTGAAACTTAGTGGCATCCAAACAGTGTCTGCTATGCTAATTTTAGTGTCCCACTGGTGCCAAGCACGTTCCACCACCTCTGGATTCTAGTCTCCTGCACATTTTGCTATGCTATTTTTATAGCAAACAGTGCTGAAACTTAGTGGCATCCTAACAGTGTCTGCTATACTAAATTAGTGTCCCACTGGTGCAAAGCAAGTTCCACCACCTCTGCATTCTAGCCTCCTGGACATTTTGCTACGCTATTTTTTATAGCAAACAGTGCTGAAACTTAGTGGCATCTAAACAGTGTCTGCTATACTAAATTTTGTGTACCACTGGTGCAAAGCAAGTTCCACCACCTCTGCATTCTAGCCTCCTGCACATTTTGCTACGCTATTTTTATAGCAAACAGTGCGGAAACTTAGTGGCATCCAAACAGTGTCTGCTATACTAAATTAGTGTCCCACTGGTGCCAAGCAAGTTCCACCACCTCTACAATTTACCCTAATGCACATTTTGCTACGCTATTTTTATAGCAAACAGTGCGGAAACTTAGTGGCATCCAAACAGTGTCTGCTATACTAAATTAGTGTCCCACTGGTGCCAAGCAAGTTCCACCACCTCTACAATTTACCCTAATGCACATTTTGCTATGCTTTTTTTATAGCAAACAGTGCTGAAACTTAGTGGCATCCAAACAGTGTCTGCTATACTAAATTAGTGTCCCACTAGTGCCAAGCAAGTTCCACCACCTCTGCAAATTACCCTAATGCACATTTTGCTATGCTTTTTTTTATATCAAACAGTGCTGAAACTTAGTGGCATCCAAACAGTGTCTGCTAAACTAAATTTAGTGTCACACTGGTGCCAAGCACATTCCACCACCTCTGCATTTTAGCCTCCTGCACATTTTGCTACGCTATTTTTTATAGCAAACAGTGCTGAAACTTAGTGGCATCCAAACAGTGTCTGTTATACTAAATTAGTGTCCCACTAGTGCCAAGCAAGTTCCACCACCTCTGCAATTTACCCTAATGCACATTTTGCTATGCTATTTTTATAGCAAATAGTGCTGAAACTTAGTGGCATCCAAACAGTGTCTGCTGTACTAAATTTAGTGTCCCACTGGTGCCAAGCACGTTCCACCACCTCTGCACTCTAGTCTCCTGCACATTTTGCTATGCTATTTTTATAGCAAACAGTGCTGAAACTTAGTGGCATCCAAATAGTGTCTGCTATACAAAATTTAATGTCCCACTACTGCCAAGCAATTTTGACCACCTCTGCATTCTAGCCTCCTGCACATTTTGCTACGCTATTTTTATAGCAAACAGTGCGGAAACTTAGTGGCATCCAAACAGTGTCTGCTATACTAATCTAGTGTCCCACTGGTGCCAAGCAAGTTCCACCATCTCTGCATTCTAGGCTCCTGAACATTTTGATACGCTATTTTTATAGCAAATAGTGCTGAACCTTAGTGGCATCCAAACAGTGTCTGCTATACTAAATTTGTGTCCCACTGGTGCCAAGCACGTTCCACCACCTCTGCATTCTAGCCTCCTGCACATTTTTCTACGCTATTTTTATAACAAACAGTGCTAAAACATAGTGCCATCCAAACAGTGTCTGCTATACTAAATTAGTGTCCCACTGGTGCCAAGCACGTTCCACCACCTCTGCATTCTAGCCTCCTGCACATTTTTGCTACGCTATTTTTATAGCAAACAGTGCTGAAACTTAGTGGCATCCAAACACTGTCTGCTATACTAAATTTAGTGTCCCACTGGTGCCAAGCAAGTTCCACCACCTCTGCATTCTAGCCTCCTGCACATTTTGCTTCACTATTTTTATAGCAAACAGTGCTGAAACTTAGTGACATCCAAACAGTTTCTGCTATACTAAATTAGTGTCCCACTGGTGCCAAGCAAGTTCCACCACCTCTGCATTGTAGCCTACTGCACATTTTGCTATGCTATTTTTATAGCAAACAGTGCTGAAACTTAGTGGCATCCAAACAGTGTCTGTTATACTAAATTAGTGTCCCACTGGTGCCAAGCAAGTTCCACCACCTCTAATCTACCCTCCTGCATGTTTTGCTTTGCTATTTTTATAGCAAACAGTACTGAAACTTAGTGGCATACAAACAGTGTCTGCTATACAAAATTTAGTGTCCCACTGGTGCCAAGCAAGTTCCACCACCTATGCATTCTAGCCTCCTGCACATTTTGCTACGCTATTTTTATAGCAAACAGTGCTGAAACTTAGTAGCATCCAAACAGTGTCTGCTATACAAAATTTAATGTCCCACTGCTTCCAAGGAATTTCCACCACCTCTGCATTCTAGCCTCCTGCACATTTTTGCTACGCTATTTTTATAGCAAACAGTGCTGAAACTTAGTGGCATCCAAACACTGTCTGCTATACTAAATTTAGTGTCCCACTGGTGCCAAGCAAGTTCCACCACCTCTGCATTCTAGCCTCCTGCACATTTTGCTACGCTATTTTTATAGCAAACAGTGCTGAAACTTAGTAGCATCCAAACAGTGTCTGCTATACAAAATTTAATGTCCCACTGCTTCCAAGGAATTTCCACCACCTCTGCATTCTAGCCTCCTGCACATTTTTGCTACGCTATTTTTATAGCAAACAGTGCTGAAACTTAGTGGCATCCAAACACTGTCTGCTATACTAAATTTAGTGTCCCACTGGTGCCAAGCAAGTTCCACCACCTCTGCATTCTAGCCTCCTGCACATTTTGCTACACTATTTTTATAGCAAACAGTGCTGAAACTTAGTGACATCCAAACAGTTTCTGCTATACTAAATTAGTGTCCCACTGGTGCTAAGCAAGTTCCACCACCTCTGCATTGTAGCCTACTGCACATTTTGCTACGCTATTTTTATAGCAAACAGTGCTGAAACTTAGTGGCATCCAAACAGTGTCTGTTATACTAAATTAGTGTCCCACTGGTGCCAAGCAAGTTCCACCACCTCTGCATTCTAACCTGCTGAACATTTTGATACGCTATTTTATAGCAAATAGTGCTGAAACTTAGTGGCATCCAAACAGTGTCTGCTATACTAACTTAGTGTCCCATTAGTGCCAAGCAAGTTTCACCACCTCTGCAATTTACCCTAATGTACATTTTGCTATGCTATTTTTATAGCAAACAGTGCTGAAACTTAGTGGCATCCAAACACTGTCTGCTAAACTAAATTTAGTATCACACTGGTGATAAGCAAGTTCTACCATCTCTGCATTCTAGTCTCCAGCACATTTTGCTATGCTATTTTTATAGCAAACTGTGCTGAAACTTAGTGGCATCCAAACAGTGTCTGCTGTACTAAATTTAGTGTCCCACTGGTGCCAAGCAAGTTCCACCACCTCTGCATTCTAGCCTCCTGCACATTTTGCTACGCTATTTTTAAAGCAAACACTGCTCAAATTTAGTGGCATCCAAACAGTGTCTGAAATACTAAATTTAGTGTCCCATTGGTTCCAAGCACATTCCACCACCTCTGCATTCTAGTCTCCTGCACATTTTGCTACGCTATTTTTATAGCAAACAGTGCTGAAACTTAGTGCCATCCAAACAGTGTCTGCTATAATAACTTAGTGTCCCTCTGGTGCCAAGCAAGTTTCACCACCTCTGCATTCTAGTCTCCTGCACATTTTGCTACGCTCTTTTTATAGCAAACAGTGCTGAAACTTAGTGGCATCCAAACAGTGTCTGCTATACTAAATTAATGTCCCACTGGTGCCAAGCAAGTTCCACCACCTCTCTAATCTACCCTCCTGCATATTTTGCTTCGCTATTTTTATAGCAAACAGTGCTGAAACTTAATGGCATCCAAACAGTGTCTGCTATACTAAATTAGTGTCCCACTAGTGCCAAGCAAGTTCCAGCAACTCTGCAATTTACCCTAATGCACATTTTGCTATGCTATTTTTATAGCAAATAGTGCTGAAACTTAGTGGCATCCAAACAGTGTCTGCTGTACTAAATTTAGTGTCCCACTGGTGCCAAGCAAGTTCCATAATCTCTGCATTCTAGCCTCCTGCACATTTTGCTACGTTATTTTTATAGCAAACAGTGCTGAAACTTAGTGGCATCCTAACAGTATCTGCTATACTAAATTTAGTGTCCCACTGGTGCCAAGCAAGTTCCACCACCTCTGCATTCTAGCCTCCTGCACATTTTGCTATGCTATTTTTATAGCAAACAGTGCTGAAACTTAGTGGCATCCAAACAGTGTCTGCTATACTAAATTTAGTGTACCACTGGTGCAAAGCAAGTTCCACCACCTCTGCATTCTAGCCTCCTGCACTTTTTGCTTCGCTATTTTTATAGCAAACAAAGCTGAAACTTAGTGGCATCTAAACAGTGTCTGCTATACAAAATTTAATGTCCCACTGCTTCCAAGGAATTCCCACCACCTCTGCATTCTAGCCTCCTGCACATTTTTGCTACGCTATTTTTATAGCAAACAGTGCTGAAACTTAGTGGCATCCAAACAGTTTCTGCTGTACTAAATTAGTGTCCCACTGGTGCCAAGCAAGTTCCACCACCTCTGCATTGTAGCCTACTGCACATTTTGCTACGCTATTTTTATAGCAAACAGTGCTGAAACTTAGTGGCATCCAAACAGTGTCTGCTAAACTAAATTTAGTATCACACTGGTGATAAGCAAGTTCTACCATCTCTGCATTCTAGTCTCCAGCACATTTTGCTATGCTATTTTTATAGCAAACTGTGCTGAAACTTAGTGGCTTCCAAACAGTGTCTGCTATACTAAATTAGTGTCCCACTGGTGCAAAGCAAGTTCCACCATCTTTGCATTCTAGTCTCCTGCACATTTTGCTATGCTATTTTTATAGCAAACTGTGCTGAAACTTAGTGGCTTCCAAACAGTGTCTGCTATACTAAATTAGTGTCCCACTGTTGCCAAGCAAGTTCCACCCCTTCTTCATTCTAACCTGCTGAACATTTTGATACACTATTTTTATAGCAAATAGTGTTGAAACTTAGTGGCATCCAAACAGTGTCTGCTATACTAAATTTGTGTCCCACTGGTGCCAAGCACGTTCCACCACCTCTGCATTCTAGCCTCCTGCACATTTTTCTACGCTATTTTTATAGCAAACAGTGCTGAAACTTAGTGGTATCCAAACAGTGTCTGCTATACTAAATTAGTGTCCCACTAGTGCCAAGAAAGTTCCACCACCTCTGCAATTTACCCTAATGCACATTTTGCTATGCTATTTTTATAGCAAACAGTGCTGAAACTTAGTGGCATCCAAACAGTGTCTGCTGAACTAAATTTAGTATCACACTGGTGATAAGCAAGTTCTACCACCTCTGCATTCTAGTCTCCAGCACATTTTGCTATGCTATTTTTATAGCAAACAGTGCTGAAACTTAGTGGCATCCAAACAGTGTCTGCTGTACGAAATTTAGTGTCCCACTGGTGCCAAGCAAGTTCCACCACCTCTGCATTCTAGCCTGCTGCACATTTTGCTACGTTATTTTTATAGCAAACACTGCTGAAACTTAGTGGCATCCAAACAGTGTCTGCTATCCTAAATTTAGTGTCCCACTGGTGCCAAGCACATTCCACCACCTCTGCATTCTAGTCTCCTGCACATTTTGCTAGGCTATTTTTATAGCAAACAGTGCTGAAACTTAGTGGCATCCAAACTGTGTCTGCTATACTAAATTAGTGTCCCACTGGTGCCATGCATGTTCCACGATCTCTGCCTTCTAGCCTCCTGCACATTTTGCTACGCTATTTTTGTAGCAAACAGTGCTGAAACTTAGTAGAATCCAAACAGTGTCTGCTATACTAAATTAGTATCCCACTGGTGCCATGCATGTTCCACCATCTCTGCATTCTAGCCTCCTGCACATTTTGCTACGCTATTTTTATAGCAAACAGTGCTGAAACTTAGTGGCATCCAAACAGTGTGTTATACTAAATTTAGTGTCCCACTGGTGCCAAACAAGTTCCACGACCTCTCACTTCTAGCCTCCTGCACATTTTGCTACGCTATTTTTATAGCAAACAGTGCTGAAACTTATTGGCATCCAAACAGTGTCTGCTATACTAATTTTAGTGTCCCACTGGTGCCAAGCAAGTTCCACCACCTCTAATCTACCCTCCTGCATGTTTTGCTTTGCTATTTTTATAGCAAACAGTGCTGAAACTTAGTGGCATACAAACAGTGTCTGCTATACAAAATTTAGTGTCCCACTGGTGCCAAGCAAGTTCCACCACCTATACATTCTAGCCTCCTGCACATTTTGCTATGCTATTTTTATAGCAAACAGTGCTGAAACTTAGTAGCATCCAAACAGTGTCTGCTATACAAAATTTAATGTCCCACTGCTTCCAAGGAATTTCCACCACCTCTGCATTCTAGCCTCCTGCACATTTTTGCTACGCTATTTTTATAGCAAACAGTGCTGAAACTTAAATAAATCAAAAGAGGGCCACTTAATGATTAAAATGGCAACAACTCTACCAATGAATGAAACCAAGAAAAAAGAGTCTTTCATTTTGCCAAATAGCAACAGTACCCACACAAGCCATATCATGAAAATATAAATATTTTATTATAAATGCTGTAGGGGAATCGATTGTAGACATACATAAATAATACAGGACCAAGGGAATAGTGCTGGAGGGGAAAACCCCACGTGTCCCAGGCATTCATTCAGGAGAACCAGTCTCTACTGAGGAACGACAGACATACCATAAGTAACACCAGGCAGACAAAGCTCAAAGAATAGTGAAGCGGCCAAGGAGGCCAAAACAGTTAATGCCCGAAGGCAAAGCCACCTACCAGGAGAGTATGACGCCGAAGTCCGGGATAACACGTGGGGACCAACGTCCCAACACGTGTTTCGCTCCGTGTGCTTCGTCGGGGGACGACTAAAAATAGTGCTGGAGTAATTCTTATATAGGGTCCAACCCTAATCAACAAAACGCCCCCTCATTAAATTAATCATAGGAACCAGGGTTCAGCGGAACGCGCCGCACTGGATCCTCAGCAGCGGAAGCCGGAGGGAAGAAAACTTCCTGTGACGTCACAGCACTTCCGGAATTCCGCTGCTGAAACTTAGTGGCATCCAAACACTGTCTGCTATACTAAATTTAGTGTCCCACTGGTGCCAAGCAAGTTCCACCACCTCTGCATTCTAGCCTCCTGCACATTTTGCTACACTATTTTTATAGCAAACAGTGCTGAAACTTAGTGACATCCAAACAGTTTCTGCTATACTAAATTAGTGTCCCACTGGTGCTAAGCAAGTTCCACCACCTCTGCATTGTAGCCTACTGCACATTTTGCTACGCTATTTTTATAGCAAACAGTGCTGAAACTTAGTGGCATCCAAACAGTGTCTGCTATACTAACTTAGTGTCCCATTAGTGCCAAGCAAGTTTCACCACCTCTGCAATTTACCCTAATGTACATTTTGCTATGCTATTTTTATAGCAAACAGTGCTGAAACTTAGTGGCATCCAAACACTGTCTGCTAAACTAAATTTAGTATCACACTGGTGATAAGCAAGTTCTACCATCTCTGCATTCTAGTCTCCAGCACATTTTGCTATGCTATTTTTATAGCAAACTTTGCTGAAACTTAGTGGCATCCAAACAGTGTCTGCTGTACTAAATTTAGTGTCCCACTGGTGCCAAGCAAGTTCCATAACCTCTGCATTCTAGCCTCCTGCACATTTTGCTACGCTATTTTTAAAGCAAACACTGCTCAAATTTAGTGGCATCCAAACAGTGTCTGAAATACTAAATTTAGTGTCCCATTGGTTCCAAGCACATTCCACCACCTCTGCATTCTAGTCTCCTGCACATTTTGCTACGCTATTTTTATAGCAAACAGTGCTGAAACTTAGTGCCATCCAAACAGTGTCTGCTATAATAACTTAGTGTCCCACTGGTGCTAAGCAAGTTTCACCACCTCTGCATTCTAGTCTCCTGCACATTTTGCTACGCTCTTTTTATAGCAAACAGTGCTGAAACTTAGTGGCATCCAAATAGTGTCTGCTATACTAAATTAATGTCCCACTGGTGCCAAGCAAGTTCCACCACCTCTCTAATCTACCCTCCTGCATATTTTGCTTCGCTATTTTTATAGCAAACAGTGCTGAAACTTAATGGCATCCAAACAGTGTCTGCTATACTAAATTAGTGTCCCACTAGTGCCAAGCAAGTTCCAGCAACTCTGCAATTTACCCTAATGCACATTTTGCTATGCTATTTTTATAGCAAATAGTGCTGAAACTTAGTGGCATCCAAACAGTGTCTGCTGTACTAAATTTAGTGTCCCACTGGTGCCAAGCAAGTTCCATAATCTCTGCATTCTAGCCTCCTGCACATTTTGCTAGGCTATTTTTATAGCAAACAATGCTGAAACTTAGTGGCATCCAAACAGTATCTGCTATACTAATTTTAGTGTCCCACTGGTGCCAAGCACGTTCCACCACCTCTGCATTCTAGTCTCCTGCACATTTTGCTATGCTATTTTTATAGCAAACAGTGCTGAAACTTAGTGGCATCCAAACAGTGTCTGCTATACTAAATTAGTGTCCCACTGGTGCAAAGCAAGTTCCACCATCTTTGCATTCTAGTCTCCTGCACATTTTGCTACGTTATTTTTATAGCAAACAGTGCTGAAACTTAGTGGCATCCTAACAGTATCTGCTATACTAAATTTAGTTTCCCACTGGTGCCAAGCAAGTTCCACCACCTCTGCATTCTAGCCTCCTGCACATTTTGCTATGCTATTTTTATAGCAAACAGTGCTGAAACTTAGTGGCATCCAAACAGTGTCTGCTATACTAAATTTAGTGTACCACTGGTGCAAAGCAAGTTCCACCACCTCTGCATTCTAGCCTCCTGCACATTTTGCTATGCTATTTTTATAGCAAACAGTGCTGAAACTTAGTGGCATCCAAACAGTGTCTGCTATACTAAATTTAGTGTACCACTGGTGCAAAGCAAGTTCCACCACCTCTGCATTCTAGTCTCCTGCACATTTTGCTACGCTATTTTTATAGCAAACAGTGCTGAAACTTAGTGCCATCCAAACAGTGTCTGCTATAATAACTTAGTGTCCCACTGGTGCCAAGCAAGTTTCACCACCTCTGCATTCTAGACTCCTGCACATTTTGCTACGCTCTTTTTATAGCAAACAGTGCTTAAACTTAGTGGCATCCAAACAGTGTCTGCTATACTAAATTAATGTCCCACTGGTGCCAAGCAAGTTCCACCACCTCTCTAATCTACCCTCCTGCATATTTTGCTTCGCTATTTTTATAGCAAACAGTGCTGAAACTTAATGGCATCCAAACAGTGTCTGCTATACTAAATTAGTGTCCCACTAGTGCCAAGCAAGTTCCAGCAACTCTGCAATTTACAATAATGCACATTTTGCTATGCTATTTTTATAGCAAATAGTGCTGAAACTTAGTGGCATCCAAACAGTGTCTGCTGTACTAAATTTAGTGTCCCACTGGTGCCAAGCAAGTTCCATAATCTCTGCATTCTAGCCTCCTGCACATTTTGCTAGGCTATTTTTATAGCAAACAGTGCTGAAACTTAGTGGCATCCAAACAGTATCTGCTATACTAATTTTAGTGTCCCACTGGTGCCAAGCACGTTCCACCACCTCTGCATTCTAGTCTCCTGCACATTTTGCTATGCTATTTTTATAGCAAACAGTGCTGAAACTTAGTGGCATCCAAACAGTGTCTGCTATACTAAATTAGTGTCCCACTGGTGCAAAGCAAGTTCCACCACCTCTGCATTCTAGCCTCCTGCACTTTTTGCTTCGCTATTTTTATAGCAAACAAAGCTGAAACTTAGTGGCATCTAAACAGTGTCTGCTATACAAAATTTAATGTCCCACTGCTTCCAAGGAATTTCCACCACCTCTGCATTCTAGCCTCCTGCACATTTTTGCTACGCTATTTTTATAGCAAACAGTGCTGAAACTTAGTGGCATCCAAACACTGTCTGCTATACTAAATTTAGTGTCCCACTGGTGCCAAGCAAGTTTCACCACCTCTGCATTCTAGCCTCCTGCACATTTTGCTACACTATTTTTTATAGCAAACAGTGCTGAAACTTAGTGGCATCCAAACAGTTTCTGCTGTACTAAATTAGTGTCCCACTGGTGCCAAGCAAGTTCCACCACCTCTGCATTGTAGCCTACTGCACATTTTGCTACGCTATTTTTAAAGCAAACAGTGCTGAAACTTAGTGGCATCCAAACAGTGTCTGCTAAACTAAATTTAGTATCACACTGGTGATAAGCAAGTTCTACCATCTCTGCATTCTAGTCTCCAGCACATTTTGCTACGCTATTTTTATAGAAAACATTGCTCAAATTTAGTGGCATCCAAACAGTGTCTGTTATACTAAATTTGGTGTCCAATTGGTGCCAAGCACATTCCACCACCTCTGCATTCTAGTCTCCTGCACATTTTGCTACGCTATTGTTATAGCAAACAGTGCTGAAACTTAGTGGCATCCAAACAGTGTCTGCTATACTAAATTAGTGTCCCACTGGTGCCAAGCAAGTTCCAGCACCTCTGCAATTTACCCTAATGCACATTTTGCTATGCTATTTTTATAGCAAATAGTGCTGAAACTTAGTGGCATCTAAACAGTGTCTGCTATACAAAATTTAATGTCCCATTGTTTCCAAGCAATTTCCACCACCTCTGCATACTAGCCTCCTGCCCATTTTTGCTACGCTATTTTTATAGCAAACAGTGCTGAAACTTAGTGGCATCCAAACACTGTCTGCTATACTAAATTTAGTGTCCCACTGGTGCTAAGCAAGTTCCACCACCTCTGTATTCTAGCCTCCTGCACATTTTGCTACACTATTTTTATAGCAAATAGTGCTGAAACTTAGTGGCATCCAAACAGTTTCTGCTATACTAAATTAGTGTCCCACTGGTGCCAAGCAAGTTCCACCACCTCTGCATTGTAGCCTACTGCACATTTTGCTACGCTATTTTTATAGTAAACAGTGCTGAATCTTAGTGGCATCCAAACAGTGTCTGTTATACTAAATTAGTGTCCCACTGGTGCCAAGCAAGTTCCACCACCTCTGCATTCTAACCTGCTGAACATTTTGATACGCTATTTTATAGCAAATAGTGCTGAAACTTAGTGGCATCCAAACAGTGTCTGCTCTACTAAATTTAGTGTCCCACTGGTGCCAAGCAAGTTCCATAACCTCTGCATTCTAGCCTCCTGCACATTTTGCTACGCTATTTTTATAGCAAACACTGCTCAAATTTAGTGGCATCCAAACAGTGTCTGTTATACTAAATTTAGTGTCCCATTGGTTCCAAGCACATTCCACCACCTCTGCATTCTAGTCTCCTGCACATTTTGCTACACTATTGTTATAGCAAACAGTGCTGAAACTTAGTGGCATCCAAACAGTGTCTGCTATACTAAATTAGTGTCCCACTGGTGCCAAGCAAGTTCCACCACCTGTCTAATCTACCCTCCTGCACATTTTGCTACGCTATTTTTATAGCAAACACTGCTGAAACTTAGTGGCATCCAAACAGTGTCTTCTATACTAACTTAGTGTCCCACTAGTGCCAAGCAAGTTTCACCACCTCTGCATTCTAGCCTCCTGCACATTTTGCTTCGCTATTTTTATAGCAAACAGTGCTGAAACTTAATGGCATTCAAACAGTGTCTGCTATACTAAATTAGTGTCCCACTAGTGCCAAGCAAGTTCCAGCACCTCTGCAATTTACCCTAATGCACATTTTGCTATGCTATTTTTATAGCAAATAGTGCTTAAATTTAGTGGCATCCAAACAGTGTCTGCTGTACTAAATTTAGTGTCCCACTGGTGCCAAGCAAGTTCCATAATCTCTGCATTCTAGCCTCCTGCACATTTTGCTAGGCTATTTTTATAGCAAACAGTGCTGAAACTTAGTGGCATCCAAACAGTATCTGCTATACTAAATTTAGTGTCCCACTGGTGCCAAGCAAGTTCCACCACCTCTGCATTCTAGCCTCCTGCCCATTTTTGCTACGCTATTTTTATAGCAAACAGTGCTGAAACTTAGTGGCATCCAAACACTGTCTGCTATACTAAATTTAGTGTCCCACTGGTGCTAAGCAAGTTCCACCACCTCTGTATTCTAGCCTCCTGCACATTTTGCTACACTATTTTTATAGCAAATAGTGCTGAAACTTAGTGGCATCCAAACAGTTTCTGCTATACTAAATTAGTGTCCCACTGGTGCCAAGCAAGTTCCACCACCTCTGCATTGTAGCCTACTGCACATTTTGCTACGCTATTTTTATAGTAAACAGTGCTGAATCTTAGTGGCATCCAAACAGTGTCTGTTATACTAAATTAGTGTCCCACTGGTGCCAAGCAAGTTCCACCACCTCTGCATTCTAACCTGCTGAACATTTTGATACGCTATTTTATAGCAAATAGTGCTGAAACTTAGTGGCATCCAAACAGTGTCTGCTCTACTAAATTTAGTGTCTCACTGGTGCCAAGCAAGTTTCATAACCTCTGCATTCTAGCCTCCTGCACATTTTGCTACGCTATTTTTATAGCAAACACTGCTCAAATTTAGTGGCATCCAAACAGTGTCTGTTATACTAAATTTAGTGTCCCATTGGTGCCAAGCACATTCCACCACCTCTGCATTCTAGTCTCCTGCACATTTTGCTACGCTATTGTTATAGCAAACAGTGCTGAAACTTAGTGGCATCCAAACAGTGTCTGCTATACTAAATTAGTGTCCCACTGGTGCCAAGCAAGTTCCACCACCTGTCTAATCTACCCTCCTGCACATTTTGCTACGCTATTTTTATAGCAAACACTGCTGAAACTTAGTGGCATCCAAACAGTGTCTTCTATACTAAATTAGTGTCCCACTAGTGCCAAGCAAGTTCCAGCACCTCTGCAATTTACCCTAATGCACATTTTGCTATGCTATTTTTATAGCAAATAGTGCTGAAATTTAGTGGCATCCAAACAGTGTCTGCTGTACTAAATTTAGTGTCCCACTGGTGCCAAGCAAGTTCCATAATCTCTGCATTCTAGCCTCCTGCACATTTTGCTAGGCTATTTTTATAGCAAACAGTGCTGAAACTTAGTGGCATCCAAACAGTATCTGCTATACTAAATTTAGTGTCCCACTGGTGCCAAGCAAGTTCCACCACCTCTGCATTCTAGCCTCCTGCACATTTTGCTACACTATTTTTATAGCAAACAGTGATGAAACTTAGTGGCATCCAAACAGTTTCTGCTATACTAAATTAGTGTCCCACTGGTGCCAAGCAAGTTCCACCACCTCTGCATTGTAGCCTACTGCACATTTTGCTACGCTATTTTTATAGCAAACAGTGCTGAATCTTAGTGGCATCCAAACAGTGTCTGTTATACTAAATTAGTGTCCCACTGGTGCCAAGCAAGTTCCACCACCTCTGCCTTCTAACCTGCTGAACATTTTGATACGCTATTTTATAGCAAATAGTGCTGAAACTTAGTGGCATCCAAACAATGTCTGCTATACTAACTTAGTGTCCCATTAGTGCCAAGCAAGTTTCACCACCTCTGCAATTTACCCTAATGTACATTTTGCTATGCTATTTTTATAGCAAACAGTGCTGAAACTTAGTGGCATCCAAACAGTGTCTGCTAAACTAAATTTAGTATCACACTGGTGATAAGCAAGTTCTACCATCTCTGTATTCTAGTCTCCAGCACATTTTGCTATGCTATTTTTATAGCAAACTGTGCTGAAACTTAGTGGCATCCAAACAGTATCTGCTATACTAAATTTAGTGTACCATTGGTGCCAAGCACATTCCACCACCTCTGCATTCTAGACTCCTGCACATTTTGCTACGCTATTTTTATAGCAAACACTGCTAAAACTTAGTGGCATCCAAACAGTGTCTGCTATACTAACTTAGTGTCCCACTGGTGCCAAGCAAGTTTCACCACCTCTGCATTCTAGCCTCCTGCACATTTTGCTTCGCTATTTTTATAGCAAACAGTGCTGAAACTTAGTGGCATCCAAACAGTGTCTGCTGTACTAAATTTAGTGTACCATTGGTGCCAAGCACATTCCACCACCTCTGCATTCTAGACTCCTGCACATTTTGCTACGCTATTTTTATAGCAAACACTGCTAAAACTTAGTGGCATCCAAACAGTGTCTGCTATACTAACTTAGTGTCCCACTGGTGCCAAGCAAGTTTCACCACCTCTGCATTCTAGCCTCCTGCACATTTTGCTTCGCTATTTTTATAGCAAACAGTGCTGAAACTTAATGGCATCCAAACAGTGTCTGCTATACTAAATTAGTGTCCCACTAGTGCCAAGCAAGTTCCAGCACCTCTGCAATTTACCCTAATGCACATTTTGCTATGCTATTTTTATAGCAAATAGTGCTGAAACTTAGTGGCATCCAAACAGTGTCTGCTGTACTAAATTTAGTGTCCCACTGGTGCCAAGCACATTCCACCACATCTGCATTCTAGTCTCCTGCACATTTTGCTATGCTATTTTTATAGCAAACAGTGCTGAAACTTAGTGGCATCCAAACAGTATCTGCTATACTAATTTTAGTGTCCCAATGGTGCCAAGCACGTTCCACCACATCTGCATTCTAGCCTTCTGCACATTTTGCTATGCTATTTTTATAGCAAACAGTGCTGAAACTTAGTGGCATCCAAACAGTGTCTGCTATACTAAATTAGTGTCCCACTGGTGCAAAGCAAGTTCCACCATCTTTGCATTCTAGTCTCCTGCACATTTTGCTACGCTATTTTTATAGCAAACAGTGCTGAAAATTAGTGGCATCCAAACAGTATCTGCTATACTAAATTTAGTGTCCCACTGATGCCAAGCAAGTTCCACCACCTCTGCATTCTAGCCTCCTGCACATTTTGCTACGCTATTTTGATAGCAAACAGTGCTGAAACTTAGTGGCATCCAAACAGTGTCTGCTATACTAAATTTAGTGTACCACTGGTGCAAAGCAAGTTCCACCACCTCTGCATTCTAGCCTCCTGCACTTTTTGCTTCGCTAATTTTATAGCAAACAAAGCTGAAACTTAGTGGCATCTAAACAGTGTTTGCTATACAAAATTTGATGTCCCACTGTTTCCAAGCAATTTCCACCACCTATGCATTCTAGCCTCCTGCCCATTTTTGCTACGCTATTTTTATAGCAAACAGTGCTGAAATTTAGTGGCATCCAAACACTGTCTGCTATAATAAATTTAGTGTCCCACTGGTGCTAAGCAAGTTCCACCACATCTGCATTCTAGCCTCCTGCACATTTTGCTACACAATTTTTATAGCAAACAGTGCTGAAACTTAGTGGCATCCAAACAGTTTCTGCTATACTAAATTAGTGTCCCACTGGTGCCAAGCAAGTTCCACCACCTCTGCATTGTAGCCTTCTGCACATTTTGCTACGCTATTCTTATAGCAAACAGTGCTGAATCTTAGTGGCATCCAAACAGTGTCTGTTATACTAAATTAGTGTCCCACTGGTGCCAAGCAAGTTCCACCACCTCTGCATTCTAACCTGCTGAACATTTTGTTACGCTATTTTATAGCAAATAGTGCTGAAACTTAGTGGCATCCAAACAGTGTCTGCTGTACTAAATTTAGTGTCCCACTGGTGCCAAGCAAGTTCCATAACCTCTGCATTCTAGCCTCCTGCACATTTTGCTACGCTATTTTTATAGCAAACACTGCTCAAATTTAGTGGCATCCAAACAGTGTCTGTTATACTAAATTTAGTGTCCCATTGGTGCCAAGCACATTCCACCACCTCTGCATTCTAGTCTCCTGCACATTTTGCTACGCTATTTTTATAGCAAACAGTGCTGAAACTTAGTGTCATCCAAACAGTGTCTGCTATACTAAATTAGTGTCCCACTGGTGCCAAGCAAGTTCCACCACCTCTCTAATCTACCCTCCTGCACATTTTGCTATGCTATTTTTATAGCAAACAGTGCTGAAACTTAATGGCATCCAAACAGTGTCTGCTATACTAAATTAGTGTCCCACTAGTGCCAAGCAAGTTCCAGCACCTCTGCAATTTACCCTAATGCACATTTTGCTATGCTATTTTTATAGCAAATAGTGCTGAAACTTAGTGGCATCCAAACAGTGTCTGCTGTACTAAATTTAGTGTCCCACTGGTGCCAAGCAAGTTCCATAATCTCTGCATTCTAGCCTCCTGCACATTTTGCTAGGCTATTTTTATAGCAAACAGTGCTGAAACTTAGTGGCATCCAAACAGTGTCTGCTATACTAACTTAGTGTCCCACTGGTGCCAAGCATGTTCCACCACCTCTGCTTTCTAGCCTCCTGCACATTTTGCTATGCTATTTTTTAGCAAACAGTGCTGAAACTTACTGGCATCCAAACAGTGTCTGTTATACTAACTTACTGTCCCACTGGTGCCAAGCAAGTTCCACCACCTCTGCATTCTAGCCTCCTGCACATTTTGCTATGCTATTTTTTATGGCAAACAGTGCTGAAACTTAGTGGCATCCAAATAGTGTCTGCTATACTAAATTTATTGTACCACTGGTGCAAAGAAAGTTCCACCACCTCTGCATTCTAGCCTCCTGCACATTTGCTACGCTATTTTTATAGTAAACTGTGCTGAAACTTAGTGGCTTCTAAACAGTGTCTGCTATACTAAATTTAGTGTCCCACTGGTGCCAAGCAAGTTCCGCCACCTCTACATTCTAGCCTCCTGCACATTTTGCTATGCTATTTTTATAGTAAACTGTGCTGAAACTTAGTGGCATTCAAACAGTGTCTGCTATACTAAATTGGTATCCCACTGGTGCCAAGAAAGTTCCACCACCTCTGCAATCTACACTCTTGCACATTTTGCTATGCTATTTTTATAGCAAACAGTGCTGAAACTTAGTGGCATCCAAACAGTGTGTGCTATACAAAATTAAGTGTCCCACTGGTGCCAAGTTCCACCACCTCTGCATTCTAGCCTCCTGCACATTTTGCTATGCTATTTTTCTAACAAGCAGTGCTAAATCTTAGTGGCATCCAAAAAGTGTCTGCTATACTAAAGTAATGTCCCACTGGTGCCAAGCAAGTTCCACCACCCTTGCATTCTAGCCTCCTGCATATTTTGCTACGTTTTTTTTTTTTTAACTATTAATTTTTTATTAATTTTCAAAAGAGTTTTTTACAAACATATTGGAACGGATATACAAAAACTGGTGGTGGTACCACTGTAATTTGTCTTATGTTGTCAAGAAATACTATAACATAAAGCTGGGAAACAACCTTTTTTTTTTTTAAGCTGTCTGCTCTATCACCATATACTGCGTTACTGGTCGTATCGGTGTCTATGGCCTAAAGGCCGGAGAAGTAGGTAAGCAAAAATGAACATGTTCCAGGGCAAATTCTGATTTGCCCTAACCTTAGTCCTTCAACATGGGGGACTGTTAACTACAACCTAAGGAAAGAAAACACGGATGAAGGGACGAAAGAGAGAAAGCGAGCTATAAAGTACGAAAAAAGTTGTAGAAGAAAGGGTCTATGGCATTGCACTTCACTTCAGGATCTGCCGATACATGGGTGATTCTAAGAACGCCTCCCAGTGAAACCAAGTTTTGGTAACTGTATCCCTTTCCCGGTTGGAACCCGCTATCAGAGACTCCATACGGTGTATCAGATTCACCTCTGTAAACCACTCCTCCAAAGACAGGAGGTCCATAGATCTCCAATGCCTGGGGATAACTGTTTTTGCAGCCTGCAGTAGGTGTCTGAGAAGTGATTTTTTGAATCTAGATTTAGACATAGGGAACATGTAGAGCAGTATTGCTTCTGGAGATTGTGGGACTGCGATCTCCGTCACCTCCAACACCGTTTTGAGGACTCCGTTCCAGAAAGCGTTCAGAGTCGGGCAGGAGCACCAAATATGAGACATTGTTCCCAACTCCGTTCCACATCGCCAACATGTATCCGGTACCCCAGGGAACCATATATTTAATGTGGCTGGGACCCTATACCATCTCGATATTATTTTATAACTCGTTTCTTGTGATTTGGATGCTATAATTGATTTATGAGAGAGGGAAAAGCATTTATCCCATTGGGTTTTTGTGAACATTTTATTAAGTTCCACCTCCCAGGCCTTACAATAAGGAGGAAGGGAAAGTAAATCTTTTTCCGAGAGCAATTTGTAGATGACTGATGTTGCATGTGGTATAGCCAATTTTTCGAGACATAACGACTCGAAGGTTGACAAGGGGCGTGTCAGTGTGTCTTTTTCCGGAATTGTTGAGTAAAAGTGTTGGAGTTGAGTGTACTCAAATACTTGGCACGGGGTAGGCGATGTCTCTCCCAGGATCGTGTTAAGTGGCAACAGTAACCCATTAGGGGCCACCTGATGAAAACGTAGTGGGCGGGATTTAGGACAACCTAGAGATGTCGAGGCAGTGCACCCCGGTTTAAACAGAGGGTTTCCCGTAATGGGAAATAAGGGGCCTTGTCCGTCTACCAGCCTCTTTTTCAGGGAAGTGACGTTCAGGGCTTTCAGCGTATTAGCTGTTGTATAGGATATATCTAAAGTGTTTGGAAATAGGGAGGATCGTAGCCAAGGCCTAGAACCGACCGGGATTGGACATATATCTGTTGCTATGCGTACCCAGAGTTTCGTCGAGTAGCTATGTGTTAAGTCTAGTACACGCGCATGTGTTGCTGCTGCATAATATCGACGACAGTCCGGCAAACCCGTCCCACCCGCTTCCTTAGGACGAACCAGGGTTTACCAGCGTAGCCTCGGGTGTTTTGATGCCCAGATGAAATTCTTAAATTGACGCCTGATCCCGTCCCAATATGAAGCTGGGATATATGTAGAGATTGTGTGTATTAGGTACAACAACCTGGGGAGGACAGTCATCTTTAATATGTTAATACGTCCAAACCAAGAAAAACTCGTCCGCTCCCACGCAGCCAGGTCATTCTCCAATCTGGAGAGGAATGGCTAAAAGTTCAGCGGGAACAATCTGGACAGCTCCGACGGAAGACGAATACCCAAATAGGTTATGACATTGCCTGAAGACCACCTAAATGGGTAGTGTGTCTTCAGTTCCTGCACCAACTCGATAGAGAGAGAAACATTAAGGGCCTCAGACTTGTCCATATTGATCTTGAAATTGGACCATTTACCGAATTTTTCCAGTAGGTCTAACAAGTAAGGTAGGGAAGTCGCTGGATTGGTTATGTAGATTAATACATCATCAGCAAACGCGGAGCATTTATATTCTTTACCTGCTAATTTAATTCCTCGAATCTCAGGGGTGTTGCGGATGGCGGTCAAAAGGTGTTCCATGATAAGTATGTAGAGAAGGGGAGAAAGTGGGCAGCCTTGTCGGGTACCATTATGGATGGTAAAGGGGTTTGAGATTGAGCCGTTTATTTTCAGTCTAGCTACTGGTGATTTATATAGAGCGAGTATCTTGGCACGGAAGGAAGGGCCTAAACCAATATGCGTGAGGGTTTGTGAAAGAGAAGACCACGAAATTCTATCGAATGCCTTCTCCGCATCAAGGGACAAGATCATTATCGGTATTTTATGGGTCTTAGCATAGCGTATGATATCTATCGTTTTTAGGGTGTTGTCCCGTGCTTCCCTGCCCGGGACAAAGCCTACTTGGTCAGGGTGAACCAGCGAGGGGAGCAGGGGGCTCAGCCTATTTGACATTAATTTTGTGAAAATTTTTAGATCAGTATTCAACAGAGAGATTGGGCGGTAACTTTTGCAGGCGTGCGGGTCTTTTCCCGGTTTAGGTATTACGGTGACGTACGCAGCAGTGGAATGGGCAGGGAAAGGGCAGGACTCAGAGATAGAATTGAAAGCTTTCAGCAGCAAAGGGGATAAACGGTCTGCTAATATTTTATAAAATTTTCCAGTGAAGCCATCTGGGCCCGGGCTTTTGTTACTTGGTATGTTTTTAATAACATCCTGTAGTTCCTTGTGGTTGAAGGGGTTATCTAGTTCGGTTATCACTTCCGGATTCGGGATGCTGACAGGGGAAGAGATAGGGTGTGGGGTGTTCACCGGGCAAGGAAGATTGTATAAATTTGAGTAGTATGAGCGGAAAATTTCTGAAATCTCCGCCGTTGTGTGGACCATGGAGTCGTTAGGTCCCTTAATACAAGGGATAAAATTTTGGGTGCACTGTGAGCGTAAAGCCTTTGCGAGCATCCTCCCAGGTTTGTTACCAAATTCATAAAAACGACTACGTCCGATTTGGAGGCATCGTTTATATGAGTTATCTAGTAGCTGTTTTACTTCCTGTCTTGCTTTAAGAAGATTTCTTAATGTCTCTGTCGAGAGCGCATTTTTGTGGGCTAATTCTAATTTGGTGACGGATTGAAGGGCGGAGCTCAGGGCTTGAGCTCTGGCTTTTTTCAATCGCGAGCCGTGCTTAATTAGAATCCCTCTCAGTACACATTTGAGAGCTTCCCATTGAAAAATAGGAGCCGTTGTGTCAGCTGTGTGATCTGAAAGAAAGTGTCCTATGGATTCCTGAATGTTTGATAAACACACCGGGTCCGTGAGCAGGCTCTCATTTAGGCGCCAAGGGTGTATTGTTTTGGAGAGGGAAGGGATCTCCAATGAGCAGTAGATTGGGGCGTGGTCAGACCACAGTATGTTACCGATTGTAGTAGAGGATGCCCAAGGGAGAGCCGAGTGCTGGATCAGGATATAGTCTATCCTACTGTAGGAGTCGTGTGGTGTAGAATAGAAGGTGTAGTCCCTAACCTCAGGATGCTGTAGTCTCCAAACGTCACATAGCTGTAACCCAAGGAGAGTTTTCTTGATATGTTTAGTGGCTTTGTAGGATAGATGTGATTTTTTCTTGGAATTATCCAAGACTGGGTCTAATGTAAGGTTAAGATCAGCACAGAGAATGACCGTCCCCTGAATCAAAGGGAAGGAAAAGTCCGCCAGGTTTGAAATGAAGCTAACTTGGTCCTGGTTTGGGGCATATACATTTAGTATGGTTAATGTTTGGCCTTCAATTTTTAAAGTAAGAATGATGTATCTAGCTTCTCAATCTGCCGTGCAACTGACAATTTGGTGTGGGAGGGATTTGTGGATAGCAATGGCTACTCCTTTAGATTTGTTGCTATGGTTATTGGCAAAGTGCCAACTGGTGAAATGTTTATGTTTTATGTTAGGTGTATGGTTCTCCTTGAAATGTGTTTCTTGTAGACAGATTATCTGTACCTTTTGCTTGTGGAAATGTTGCAGAATTTGAGCCCGTTTTTCCGGCATGTTTAGGCCTTTGGCGTTGAAGGAGGCAATTTTCACTTCCGTCATTCCTGTCGAGCGGTGGGCTGATCCTGACAGTTGGGGAGTTTCGTGCAATGCCAAGAGAAAAGTAAAAATAGAAAATTTAGAGCGTAGAAAGAAGACAAGAAAGAAACTCTACAGAGAGCTACAGAAGTCAGAGGTAAAGTCTCTGTACAAAGAAAGGGAAAACCAACTATTTAGGTACTAACGTAGTACAGGAGCTTGTGCGACCCTGAAAGGCGAGACAGAGGCTCCTACCCTATGTGGGGCGAAGTCTAGTCCAGCAGGTGACAGGGTGGCACAGGAGCCTGCTAAACACCATATATACGTTAATATTCTAACTTGGTATAGCTGCATATCTACTGGCTAATTAATAAAGCATACTATCTATGGGCATTAAAGGTCTTGTGACCGTAATCATTCAAACCTCCGCTGTCATCGTTCTATCAGATCTCCCCCCACCCCTCCCACTCAAGCCTCCTCTTAATTCTGCACAGGAGGACGAAAGTCAGTTGTGCACTGATCTGAAGCAATGCTGACGTCTCATCTATAGGACAGGTCATCAGGTATATTTCTCCACCCTTTGATTTGTCTCTAGAGGAGGGTCCTGATGGAGGGTAGTCTGGTCGTCCCCGGGGTCTCTCAGCCAGGGTCATGCCATTCTCTGTAAGTGCCACCCATTCGGGTAGAGTGACATTGGGTAGGCCCAACCCAGCCAGGAATCCCCGCAAGTCTCCGGGTGCTCGGATCGTGAAGGTCCGGGGGCCTTTCCGTACCGATAAAGAGAAGGGGAACCCCCATCTAAAGGGGATCCCCTTATCCTGTAGAAGGGCGAGCAGAGGCTTGAAGGCCGCTCTTTGGGCCAATGTGTATCTGGACAAGTCTGGCATCACTCGAATAGGCTTGCCTTGGTAGGAGAGTGTTTGTTTCTGGCGGGCTGCCTGTAAGATTAGTTCTTTGAGCTGGAAAAAGTGGATCCGACAGATTATGTCCCTTGGTTGGGGATTATTCGGGTCTGGAGGTCGTAGGGCTCTGTGGGCCCTGTCTAATTCTATAAAAGTGTCAGGGGGGCGACGTAGTAACCCGTTGAATATGGAAGTCAGTGTGGCTGGAATATCAGCAGTGGAAATGGATTCCGGGAGGCCTCTAATTCGTAAATTATTCCTCCTGTTTCTATTTTCTAGATCGTCCAGAGTAGATTGGAGGTTTTGTATTTGGAAGGAGTGACGTTTAACAGTATCCGTCAGCACTTGTATAGCTTTTGAGGTGGAGTCACGAGACTGAGGTAGAGAATTCACTTGTGATGATAGGTCTGTTAGCTCAGAGCGAAATTTGGCAAATTCTTGTTTACATTCAGTAACAATCTGAGATGTTAAGGTAGCTATATCTTGTTTAGTAGGCATGGATTCAAATAATGAGCGCAAGTCCGCCAGGGTCGCTGGCCTATTCTCTTCTGGTGGCGTATGTTTATTCGGCTTCTTGTACCCGGGGGTTCGCTGTTCATGGTTACTGGGGGAAGAGATCCCATCTGTCAATCCAGTAGAGCCCCCATTGTGGTCTGGGGTCATTGTAGTTAATTGTGTTCCTTGCTGAGAGAGGAGTGTTTGTGATTCGGCCCCAGGCCCCCCGTCATCTCTTGGGGAGACAGAGAGCCATGGAGATCCCGTCGACCGCCGAGCTGATGATTCAGTGGAGAGTGGGGGAAGGGGGGGGTCTGTCCACTGCCCCTTCTCTCCGTGTGTTTGTGGGGTCATCTCTGTTATCACATTGCCCATAGAGGGCATTTGTAGGCTCTGTGTTGGTGCTTTGAGGGCAGAGCACGGGGTGCAATCTCCCTCCAGGTCCCTTTCCTGCCTGCTTTTCCTTCTCCTGCACACCAGGCACAGGGTGCAAGTCTGGGGACACGGGGGCATTCTCAATCCCAGACCTCCTATCCTCCGTCTGCCACAGTTTTGGTATATGGGCTGGGGAGGATTGTGCTGCTCCTTCATTTCCAGCAGCATAGCTGGAGGAAGCTCCCCTGTCCTCCCTCCCATCCTGTCTCACCTCCTCTGCAGATGTTATATTCTGGTGAGTACCAATAGATGGCGCCCTCACCCCACAGTAGGTATATGGTAGCACATGTTAGAATTTAACACACAGCACATAAAGGGCTAAAAAGCCAATATTACATACAAACTAAAGCGTGCTGCTGCTTGTTAGGTGCCCGTTACTGATACATCAATAACATAGTGTCAGAAAGGTTCTTGTAACAACGCACTATAATACCTTGCAACCAACATACCTAAATGGTGGATGAGAGCCCAATTCCCCGACCCATAGGTTTCGGTATGACTCCTCCTTCCTGTGCATTCTGGGGACGCGCGGGCTTCCCTTTGTTCCTGCCGGCGTCTCCACGTGGGGAGCCGCCATTCTGCCCCGCGGTATCTCCTCTCCCCTCCCGCTGTGTGGTCTCTCTGTGCGGGGTCTCGCTGTCAGTGGAGGTGAATTTTGCTCGGGTTGCTGGGGGCTGCAGGGGGGTCTGTTGGACGGTCCCAGGGATTGCAGGCTCACCCGTATTCAGGTTCTCTGCACAGCTCCGTCGGTGGGGGGGCCTGGTTCTCTCGGTGGGGGGTCCCAGCCCGAGTAAGGAGCGAGGCAATGTCTCCCTTTGTGGTCGGGGGTTGCGAGGAGGCCCGGGTCCTGGCTTTCCTAGCCGTTTTGCCCATGCTGAGTTCTGTTATGCCGGGATATTAGAAGTGGTGCAGCAGGAGCTCCAAGACGTGCGTCCCTACACCACCATAGTTAGCCACGCCACTCGCTACGCTATTTTTTTTTATAGCAAACAGTAATGAAACTTAGTGGCATCCAAACAGTGTCTGCTATACTAAATTTAATGTACCACTTGTGCAAAGCAAGTTCCACCACCTCTGCATTGTAGCCTCCTGCACATTTTGCTACGCTATTTTTAGAGCAAACAGTGCTGAAACTTACTGGCATCTAAACAGTGTCTGCTATACAAAATTTAGTGTCCCACTGGTGCCAAGCAAGTTCCACCACCTCTGCATTCTAGCCTCCTGCACATTTTGCTATGCTATTTTTATAGCAAACAGTGATGAAACTTATTGGCATCTAAACAGTGTCTGCTATACAAAATTTAGTGTCCCACTAGTGCCAAGCAAGTTCCACCACCTCTGCATTGTTGCCTCCTGCACATTTTGCTACGCTATTTTTAAAGCAAACAGTGCTGAAACTTAGTGGCATCCAAACAGTGTCTGCTATACAAAATTTAGTGACCTACTGGTGCCAAGCAAGTTTCACCACCTCTGCATTCTAGCCTCCTGCACATTTTGCTACGCTATTTTTATAGCAAACAGTGCTGAAACTTAGTGGCATCCAAACAGTGTCTGCTATACAAAATTTAGTGACCTACTGGTGCCAAGCAAGTTTCACCACCTCTGCATTCTAGCCTCCTGCACATTTTGCTACGCTATGTTTATAGCAAACAGTGCTGAAACTTAGTGGCATCCAAACAGTGTCTGCTATACTAAATTTAGTGTACCACTGGTGCAAAGCAAGTTCCACCACCACTGCATTCTAGCCTCCTGCAAATTTTGCTTCGCTATTTTTATAGCAAACAAAGCTAACACTTAGTGGCATCTAAACAGTGCCTGCTATACAAAATTTAATGTCCCACGGGTGCCGAGCAAGTTCCACCACCTCTGCATTCTAGCCTCCTGCACATTTTGCTACGCTTTTTTTTATAGAAAACAGTGCTGAAACTTAGTGGCATGCAAACAGTGTCTGCTATACAAAATTTAGTGTCCCACTGGTGCCAAGCAAGTTCCACCATCTCTGCATTCTAGCCTCCTGAACATTTTGATACGCTATTTTTATAGCAAATAGTGCTGAACCTTAGTGGCATCCAAACAGTGTCTGCTATACTAAATTTGTGTCCCACTGGTGCCATGCACATTCCACCACCTCTGCATTCTAGCCTCCTGCACATTTTTCTACGCTATTTTTATAGCAAACAGTGCTGAAACTTAGTGGCATCCAAACAGTGTCTGCTATACTAAATTAGTGTCCCACTGGTGCCAAGCAAGTTCCACCACCTCTGCAATTTACCCTAATGCACATTTTCCTATGCTTTTTTTTATAGCAAACAGTGCTGAAACTTAGAGGCATCCAAACAGTGTCTGCTATACTAAATTAGTGTCCCACTAGTGCCAAGCAAGTTCCACCACCTCTGCAATTTACCCTAATGCACAATTTGCTATGCTTTTTTTATAGCAAACAGTGCTGAAACTTAGTGGCATCCAAACAGTGTCTGCTATACTAAATTTAGTGTACCACTGGTGCCAAGCACGTTCCACCACCTCTGCATTTTAGCCTCCTGCACATTTTGCTACGCTATTTTTTATAGCAAACAGTGCTGAAACTTAGTGGCATCCAAACAGTGTCTGCTATACTAAATTTAGTGTACCACTGGTGCAAAGCAAGTTCCACCACCTCTGCATTCTAGCCTCCTGCACATTTTGCTTCGCTATTTTTATAGCAAACAAAGCTGAAACTTAGTGGCATCCAAACAGTTTCTGCTATACTAAATTAGTGTCCCATTAGTGCCAAGCAAGTTCCACAATCTCTGCATTCTAGCCTTCTGCACATTTTGCTACGCTATTTTTATAGCAAACAGTGCTGAAACTTAGTGGCATCCAAACAATTTCTGCTATACTAAATTAGTGTCCCACTAGTGCCAAGCAAGTTCCACCACCTCTGCAATTTACCCTACTGCACATTTTGCTACGCTATTTTTATAGCATACTGTCTGAAACTTAGTGGCATCCAAACAGTGTCTGCTATACTAAATTAGTGTCCCACTGGTGCCATGCAAGTTCCACCACCTCTGCATTCTAGCCTCCTGCACATTTGCTACGCTATTTTTATAGCAAACAGTGCTGAAACTTACTGGCATCCAAACAGTGTCTGCTATAGTAAATTAGTGTCCCACTGGTGCAAAGCAAGTTCCACCACCTCTGCATTCTAGCCTCCTGCACATTTTGCTATGATATTTTTATAGCAAACAGTGCTGACACTTTATGGCATCCAAACAGTGTCTGCTATACAAAATTTAGTGTCTCACTGGTGCCAAGCAAGTTCCACCACCTCTGCATTCTAACCTCCTGCACATTTTGCTATGCTATTTTTATAGCAAACAGTGCTGAAACTTAGTGGCATCCAAACAGTGTCTGCTATACAAAATTTAGTGTCCCACTGGTGCCAAAAAAGGTCCAGCACCTCTGCATTCTAGCCTAATGCACATTTTGCTAAGCTATTTTTATAGCAAACATTGCTGAAACTTAGTGGCATCCACAAAGTGTCTGCTATACTAAATTAGTGTCCCACTGGTGCCAAGCAAGTTCCCCCACCTCTGCATTCTAGACTCTTGCACATTTTGCTACACTATTTTTATAGCAAACAGTGCTGAAACATAGTGGCATCCAAACAGTGTCTGCTATACAAAATTTAGTGTCCCACTGGTGCCAAGCAAGTTCCACCACCTCTGCATTCTAGCCTCCTGCACATTTTGCTACGCTATTTTTATAGCAAACAGTGCTGAAACTTAGTGGCATCCAAACAGTGTCTGCTATGTAAAATTTAGTGTCCCACTGGTGCCAAGCATTTTCTACTACCTCTACATTCTAGCCTCCTGCACATTTTGCTACGCTATTTTTTATGGCAAACAGTGCTGAAACTTAGTGGCATCCAAACAGTGTCTGCTATACAAAATTTAATGTCCCACTGGTGCCAAGCATTTTCCACCATCTCTGCATTCTAGCCTCCTGCACATTTTGCTACGCTATTTTTTATAGCAAACAGTGCTGAAACTTAGTGGCATCCAAACAGTGTCTGCTATACTAAATTTAGTGTACCACTGGTGCAAAGCAAGTTCACCACCTCTGCATTCTAGCCTCCTGCACATTTTGCTTCGCTATTTTTATAGCAAACAGTGCTGAAACTTAGTGGCATCTAAACAGTGTCTTCTATACAAAATTTAATGTCCCACTGCTGCCAAGCAAGTTCCACCATCTATCTAATCTACCCTCCTGCACATTTTGCTATGCTATTTTTATAGCAAACAGTGCTGAAACTTAGTGGCATCCAAACAGTGTCTGCTATACTAAATTAGTGTCCCACTGGTGCCAAGCAAATTCCACCACCTCTGCCTTCTAGCGTCCTGCACATTTTGCTACGCTATTTGTATAGCAAACACTGCTGAAACTTAGTGGCATCCAAACAGTGTCTGCTATACTAAATTAGTGTCCCACTGGTGCCAAGCAAGTTCCACCACCTCTACATTTTAGTCTCCTGCACATTTTGCTACGCTATTTTTATAGCAAACAGTGATGAAACTTAGTGGCATCCAAACAGTGTCTGCTATACTAAATTTGTGTCCCACTGGTGCCAAACAAGTTCCAACACCTCTGCCTTCTAGCCTCCTGCACATTTTGCAACGCTATTTTTATAGCAAACAGTGCTGCCAGTTTTAGGGCCCTAGTTGCATTGTCAGGGATAGTCAGTGTTGGTTCTTCAGCTGTCAATAAAGCTAGACCACCTCTGCAATTCACCCACCCTCTTAATTTTTGCTACCACTTTTTAAATGTCCAATCTTGTCGCTAACAAAATGGCAAAAGGAAAGATGCTGGTGGAAAGGGGAACAGGCGTGTTAGAAAAGGAAAAAAAGTTTGTGTCCGTGAGAAAGGTGGGAAAGGTACATTAACATCTCTCTGAAGATATGCCATCTTCCAGCAAAAGTAAGATGTCTACTACTTTCCGTGGACAATCCAATGTGCTCCTTTTTTTACGGAACAAAACAACTGGAACAAAGGTAGACAATGCACAAAAAAAACACATGCTTGAGTGTATCCAACAAGTGGCCTCTCCTCCACCTCAACTTCAAAATCCAAAAAACAACATTCCTCTGAGTTGTCATCGCAATCGCACTTGCTTTTTGCCAGCTCTCAAGTCTCCACCCGCCCTGCAGAGTATGGTGTAAAAGAGATGGCTGAGTCTGCAGAGGTATTCAGTCACACTATAGGCTGGGAATCAGAGGTCTGCTCCTAAGCTACATTTAGTACAGACCAGGAAATGGTATGCAGTGATGCCCAGAAGCTTTGTGAGTCTGATTCAGGCCCTAATGACCAAGTTTCTGAGCATAATGTAGACCCTCATTCTTAAACTGTAACACCTGTTGGTGGAGACAATGGGGAACATACTAATGATGATGAGAGGCAGATACCACATTTGGATGACAACTTAACTATTCAGTCAGGGCAGCAAGAGGCTAGGTCTAACGGCGAGGGGAGTGCAAACACAACGCTTGATGATGAAGTTCTAGATCCCACATACTGTCAATCCTCAGTCGGGCACTCGAGGAGGTCACCAGAGGCGGTGGAGGAGGATGCAACTGACAACAAAGTTACCTTGCGCCTTCCTGGACAGAGTCAGAGTACTGGAAGTATGTCTACAAGTGCATTCTCAGCCACCACTCTCCCTCTGAGCACAAGTCGGGGTGGCTCTGCCGGTCGCATGGCCTCTAAGCTTTGCCTAGCTTGGTCCTTTTTTGACCTTGCAAAGGATCTCCCAAATCATGTGATCTGTAAAAGTTGTCGGCAATCTATAAGTAGAGGCCAAAACCTCACCAGTTTGACAACTTCTTCCATGAATCATCACATGAATAACAAGCATATGTCCCAGTGGGAAGCTCACCATGCTGCAATGCGGCCTAGCGAAGCGGGCCATTCACCGCCTGCCCCTTCCAGTGCATGCGCGCGCTCTTCTTCTTCTATTACTGTGGGGACAGCTGTCAGACCTGTTCTTCCACGCAGACCTTCCACCACTTTAACCACAACAGGCAGTTTGCTTGGTAGGTCGTCAGTTGTTTTGGAAGGGGAAACAAGTGCTAGTGTACAGCTCTCTCAGACATCGAGAGCACCAACTTTGGATGAAGGCAACATCATGTCACCGCCTGCACTTTCCTCACAGACCTGCAGTTTTGCAGGGACACCCTACTCACCACCGTCTCCACACAGCAGCCAGATCTCGGTCTCTCAGATGTGGACAAATAAAAGGCCATTTCCTCCGAGCCATGACAAAGCTAAGAAGTTGACTTTATCCCTCTGTAAGCTCTTGGCTACGAAAATGCTGCATTTCCACCTGGTGAAAACAAAGGATTTTCGAGACCCTATGTCCGTCGTAGTGCCCCAGTACCAGATGCCCAGTCTTCACTATTTCTCCAAGAAAGGTGTGCCTGCGCTACACCATGTCACACACAACATCACCGCTTCCTTGAGAAACTCTGTGTGTGACCGGGTGCATTTCACCACCGATACTTGGACAAGTAAGCATGGACAGGGGCATTACATGTCACTGACTAGGCACTGGGTAACTATGGTGAGAGATGGAGAAGGGTCTGCTGAACAAGTCTTGCTGTCCCCACGACTTGTGCGTCAACCTCTGTATGTGGAAGTTCCTCCACTGCTTCTGCCACCTCAACCTCGTCTGGGTACTCCACCTCCGCCCCAAGCCTGCCTGGTCAGGCAACCCGCGTTGCAACTGTACACAAGGAGTCCTGCACACCTCCTTACTATGCTGGCAGCAGAGCTCAACGGCATCAGGCGGTCTTTAGCTTGAAATGTCTTGGAAATAAGAGTCACACAGCGGATGAGTTGTGGTCAGCTCTGCGGTCCGAGTTTCGTAAATGGTTGTCTTTACTCAACCTGCAGCCAGGGAAGGCCGTGTGCGACAATGCTGCAAACCTGGATGTGGCCCTTTGCCGGGGCAAGGTGACACACGTGCCTTGTATGGCTCACGTGTTGAACCTTGTTGTCCAGCAATTTTTAACCTACTATCCCAGCCTAGATGGGCTTCTGCATAGGGCAAGGTCACTCTCTGCTCACTTCTGCCGTTCAACCGCCGCAGCTGACCGACTTGCATCGCTCCAGAAGTCTTTCGGCCTGCCGGTTCATCGCCTGAAATGCGATGTTGCGACACGCTGGATTTCCACTCTCCACATGTTACAGCGACTGTGGCAGCACCGCCGAGCCCTGGTGCAATACATTATGACTTATAGCCTGGGCCAACGAGATGCAGAGGTGAGGCAGATCACATTGCTGGAGTGGTCTCAGATCAAGGACCTACGGACCCTTCTGCACAGTTTCGAGATGGCGACGAATATGTTTAGCGCTGACATTGCCATTATCAGCATGACAATTCCAGTCATTTACATGCTGGAGCACACGCTAAACAGTATTCGGAGTCAGGGGGTGGGACAAGAGGAAGGGGAGGAAGTACAGGAGGATTCATATGCGCAAGGGATACCAACATCTACAAGGTCCAGACGTTCATCATCACCAAGGCGGCAGGCATGGGACGGTGGGGAAGAGGGATTATCAAGGGCGCATGGTAGCAGCCAAAATGTTGAGGAAGGTGCAGTAGACCAGGAAGAAAGGGAGGACGAACTCTCGATGGACATGGAAGACTCAGCAGATGAGGGAGACCTTGGTCAAATTTTGGTTGAACGAGGTTGAGGGGAGATGTCAGAGGAAGAAATCACGGTTAGCACCTCTATGCTACAAACACAGCAAGGACTTCGTCCGCATGGATGCGCAAGACACATGAGCGCCTTCTTGCTGCAGTACCTACAACATGACCCTCGGATTGTCAAAATTAGAAGTGATTATGACTACTGGGTTGCCACACTATTAGATCCCCAGTACAAGTCCAAATTTTGTGACATAATTCCAGCCATAGAAAGGGACGCACATATGCAGGAGTATCAGCAAAAGCTGTTACTCGATCTTAGCTCAGCTCTTCCAGCAAACACCAGTGGTGCACGGAGTGAATCTCTCAGTTGTAACTTGACAAACATGGGACTGTCTCGTCATCAACAGTCTAACCGTACCAGCAGCACCGTTTCTGGTGCTGGTAACAGCAATTTTATGGAATAGTTTCATAATTTTTTTAGACCATCTTTTGCAAGGCCACCAGAGACAACAAGTCTGACACAGTCAACGGCTGGAGAGGATGATACAGGAGTATCTCCAAATGAACATCAATGCCATGACTTTGCAACTGGAGCCTTGCTCATTTTGGGCTTCAAATCTTGAAAAATGGCCTAAGCTCGCCAGTTACGCCTTGGAGATCTTGTCGTGTCCCGCAGTCAGCGTTGTCTGTGAATGTGTCTTCAGTGCTGCTGGATGTGTGCTGACAGATAAGCGCACGCGTCTGTCCTGTGACAATGTGGACAGACTAACGTTCATTAAGATGAACAAGTCATGGATCCGCAAGGACTTTACTACACCTGTGTCATCCTGGGGAGAGTAAAGGCTTGTGGATTTGGAATGTGCTTGAGGCTAATGTATCTGTCAAGTTTGCAACTGGGACACAAGTGCTGCCACTGAATTGGTGTCTGTGTGGCCCAATTTTTGGAAAAAGGGAGACTCTGATTGGAGTCCCCTTTCGGTGTTTTTAAAAATGATCCAAGATGAACAGATAACCATGCCCACCTGCCTCTAATCCCATTACATAGGATTCACTTCTAATAAAAAACTAAGAATTACACAGCAATAACAACAAAAATATTAAACATCAGAATTATTGAATATTATGTAAAAATATTTTTTGTTTTAAAACTTATTAAAAGTTAAATAAAATTCAACCGTCTTAAAATGTATTTATTTATTTTTTCTTCCTTTCCCCTTATTTTTATATAAAGTTGTTATACATTTTCCACTACATCATTCAAATCGTTGGGATACAAACTCTGGAAGCGATAAATCCATTAAGCTTCCTTCCGGGTTTAACATTTTACATCAGTTGTTTATATTAGTTGATATTTGCTCTAAAGGTGTAACCTTTATACAATTTTTTTTTAATATGTTTTACTAATAAGTGTCTTGACAAACTATGTTTAATAAAACCATTTTTACAGTTATGCTAGTGGCCATTCATTCGTGATCGCAGGCTTTGCATTTGTGTGCCCCACATTGAAGGCCACATTCACAAGTAATTACATACCGTATTTTTTGCTTTGCAAAACGCACATATAATATGCACTGCCGCTGTCCATCACCATGGTGCTGAAACCGCACCACGGTGATGGACTGGGGCAGTGGCGCATATTATATCTGCCTGCGCCCCCCTTTGATGGCACATGCCCCCCCTGTGTTAGATATGGCCCCCATGCTGCTGCCCATAGTAAAAGAAAAACTCTTTATTTACCTCTTCCAGCGGTGATCTCCCGGTCTCTTTGCTGCCACTGTGATCAGGCACGCAGAGATGATATCACTCTGCTGTGCCGATCACATGACCGGCACTGAGAACCAGGAAGTGCAGGAGCTCAGCAGCACGGAGGGAGACACGAGGGAGGACAGCACTGGAGAAGGTAAAGAAAGAGTGTTTTATTTTACTATGGGCAGCAGCATGGGGGCCATATCTAACAGGGGGAGGTGTGCCATCCATAGGGGGCCATATCTAACACAGGGGGAGGTGTGCCTTCCATAGGGGGCCATATCTAACACAGGGGGATGTGTGCCACCCATAGGGGGCCATATCTAACACAGGGGGAAGTGTGCCATCCATAGGAGGCCCATATCTAACACAGGGGGAAGTGTGCCACACATAGGGGGCCATATCTAACACAGGGGGAGGTGTGCCATCTATAGGGGACCATATCTAACACAGTGGGAGGTGTGCCATCCATAGGGGGGCCATATAAAACACAGGGGGACATTGCCATCCATAGGGGGCCATGGGCAGCACAGTGGGACGTGTACCATCCATAGGGGGCCATGGGCAGCACAGGTGGACATGTGCCATCTATAGGAGACCTATGCCAGCTGTAGGGGATATGTGCCAGCAATAGGGGATGCGTTCCAGCACAGGGGTGTGTGCCATAAATAAGGGACGTGTTCCATCTATAAAGACATTTGCCAGCAATAGGGGATGTGTGCCATCAATGGGGGACATGTGGCATCACTGGGGGATGTGTGCCAGCACAAGGGGGCTATATTCAATATAAGGGGGCCATATCCAAATTAACGGGGCTAATTTTAGGATGGGGGGCTTTGAGGGACATATACCCTATATGATTTGTTAGATGGACACTGGCATTATAAGACGGACCCCATTTAACATTAAAAAAAAATTTCTTTTTTCCTTCACTAAATTTCGGGGTGCGTCTTATAAAGCGAAAAATACGGTATATAACATAACTGCTGTTACATGTTAGGCTATGTGCACATGCTGCGGATTTACTGCGGATTTTGCTGCGGATTTGCTGCAGAAAATGTGTCTAACATTGCTGCAGTCATTCCCCAGCAAATCCTATGGGTTTTAAAAAAATGCTGTGCACACAATGCGTTTTTTTTATACCCGCGGATTTTCCGCTGCGGAATTAATGAGCATGTCACTTCTTTTCCGCAGATACTTGCGGTTTTTGCCATAGAGAATGGTAAAAATCCGCGGGGACCAACTTGCGGAAAATCCGTGGTAATTCCGCAGCAAATCTGCTCAAAATCTGCCACAAAACGCAGGACTTTCTCTATTTCTGGCATGTAAGGGGCTTTTCAAATGTGCCATGGTGTATGCAATTTATTCTAGCCAAAATGACGCTCCAAAATTCAGGTAGCATTCAATCCTTGCTGCCCATCCATGTGCCCACACAGTGGTTTGGGACCGCATATGAGGCATCGTACTCTTCTACCCTTCTACTGTTTGTGAAAATGAAAAATTTAAAGCTAAAGAAACATTTTTGTGTAAAAATGTAGTTTTCATTTTCACATTTCAATGTTATAAAATTCTCTAAAGCAATTATGAGCTCAATATGCTGACTACACCACTAGATGAAGTCATTCATCATCCATGGGTGTAGTTTCCAAAATGAGGTAACTTGTTGGGATTTCTGCAGTTTTGGAATGTCAGGGACTCTATTAATGCGACATGGCATTTGCAAACTATCCATGGTAAAATGACGCTCCAAAATTCAAACAGCGTGCCTTCCCTTCCAAATCTTCCTGTATGCCTAAACAGTAGAGATTAGGGAGCTTCTAGAGGCTCGAGTTCGGTTCGTCGAACGGAGGCCGCGTTCGAGTTCGGCGAACCATTTGACGAACCTCTCGAACCCCATTGAAAATAATGGGAGGCAATCACAAACACCTAAAACACCTGGAAAACAGCCTCAAAGGTGTCCAAAAGGTGACAAACAACTCCCAAGACAACACAAACACATGGGAAAGTGACAAGGACAAATACCCCTGCGAAAACTAAACAGCTGGACGAGGAAAAAGAGGAGGAGACAGAGATATAGGCATGGCATGCCCTTCTAAAATCATGTAAAACACAGCAAGGAGACTCCAAGCAGAGTCTCCCTTTTTTCCTAAAATTGGGACACACAGAAACCCCTTCAGTGGCATCACTTGTGCCCCAGTTGCAAACTTGACAGGTAGATTTGCATCAAGCACATTCCAAAATACGCCAGCCTTAACTGTCCCCAGGATGACATCGGGGTAGGTAGCAAAGTCTTTGCTGAACCATGACTTGTTCATCATGGCTCATTTTTAAAAACACAGCAAGGGGACTCCAAGCAGAGTCTCCCTTTTTTCCAATAATTGGGCCCCACAGACACCACTTCAGTGGCAGCACTTGTGCCCCAGTTGCAAACTGCATATAGAGAAAAAGAAGTAGGCAAGAAGCACTCAGCTCACCAAATAGATACAAAAAATAACACAAAATGTATTGATATGTAAATCAGTGCAAACACCATAAAAACATTTAAAAAGCAGGACACTCATCCCATGGACCCAATAATAAAGTGCTAATGCAACATATATAAATGCAAATACACTGGTACAATGGCAGAACAGTAACAGAGCATAATAATAATAATAATCTTTATTTGTATAGCGCCAACATATTCCGCAGCGCTTTACAATTCAGGAGGCTCATATACATATCATATACATAAACATATACAAACAAGTAACAATTGTAGAAGATACAATATTTAAAGGGAAAAATGGCAACCCTGCTCGTGAGAGCTTACAATCTACAATGAGGTGGGGGGAGGGGCAAGGTACAAGTGCTTATTCACAATGACAATCCAGCCATCTCATTCGGGATAGATAATGGCTTCCTGGACCAGTTGGCCAGAGCCTTGAGATGCATTTGGGTGCCATGGAGTTTGACGTGGGGTTATGTTCTGAGAAGTTGTAGAGGGATTAGGTGAAATTAGTTTGGCTAGGGAGTGTGATAGGCCGCCCTAAAAAGATGCGTTTTTAGGGAGCGTCTGAAGCTGAGTAAGTTGTGATTTGTCCTAACTTATTGGGGTAGAGCGTTCCAGAGGTTTGGGGCAGCTCGGAAGAAGTCTTGGATTCGGGAGTGGGAGGTTCGAATTAGTGTGGATGTTAGTCGAAAGTCATTTGAAGAGCGTAGAGAACGGGTGGGATGATAGACAGAGAGGAGGGTGGAGATGTAGGGGGGTGCTGCACTGTGGAGAGCTTTGTGGGTGAGAACAAGCAGTTTGAATTGGATCCTGTGATATATGGGCAGCCAGTGCAATGACTGGCACAGAGCAGAGGCATCCGAGTAGCGGTTAGCCAGATAGGTGACCCTGGCTTCTGCATAAGCAACAAATGAAGCTGCAATAATATACAACTATCTAAGACCCAGAAATAGAGGTCTATATACAGCCAAAGGTATACTAAACCAAGGTACCAGCAGTAAAAAATCACCCAAAAGGGTCCAGAAAAAGATCACCTAGATCGGGGCAAAGTTAGAGCCATGTGAGAATGTCAAAAGGTAGACACCAACCCGACGCGTGTCGCCCAAGGGAGCTTCATCAGGGGAGGGTCGTAGAATAAGAAAGCAGCACACATATAAATACATATACAAATTAGCATAAATCAAATACCGGTGTAGCAGTTACTCAGACTGTGCATTCGGCGTCCGGAAATGGAGTATAACAGGAAATGAATTGATGCGTAACCGCAAAGGGCGTCCCCAGACAATACAAAAGCCGTGGACACTACTGCGCATGCGCGAAATGCCGGTGAGCGGAAGCGCAACTAAATAGGGTTTCCCTAGCAGTATCAAGGACAGCAGACGTAAATGCGCATGCGCGGAGGCCACTAAGGAATACTCGAGGTGCCATACTGCTCATGCGTCAATGAGTGTCACAGCGCAGCCGTTCAGAGGATTCCCTGACAGCATTACACAAGGCTGGGAGCACATACATGTAATGGAGCACAAATATTATAGCAGCCAAAGGGTTACACTATTGAAATGGCAAAGAAATGGCCAAAAATCATTATTTCCCTAGTATCAGTATAGAATGCTATACGCATATACATGAAATGCTAATATTAGAGAGAACAAGTATTAGGCAAATGGCAGTATGACAATGATTAACACTGTTATATAACCAAAGATAACCAAAAGTAGAAGCATTGGTTGGTAAGGAGAAACAGTTAGTCAAACCATAACCAATCTAAGTCCAAAAAGGACAGAAAATTGACACAATGAATACAGACACAATGATGACCATAATAGACCACTACCCCCCCCCCCTGTGAAGGGATACATGGGCAGGAAGGGCACAAGGTGTAAAATACATATGGCAAAAAAGGACCGACCAATATATAATGTATTACTATAGTTGAAATATAGGTGGTAATAAGAGGCACCATAAAAATACATCTACTGGATTACAATATGCAGATGGTATTTCTACCGAAATACAGCCAAAGGAAACAAAAAATATCAAAAATAATATCTCTGACACAGCTATATAGTCAAAAAGGTCATAGCAAGTACTTAGTTAGTTGAAAGGAGTGTCCCATTGGAGGTCCAGATGAGGATCAAAGATATGACCCAAACAAAAAAGTCCATAAATGGTTGATAGATCCAAGTATTCAGATGGAGCCAGGGAGGATAGGCGGATAGAGGATTATGTTTTTCTTTTTCTCACAGGAGAGACCAAGGAACTCAGAAAGAAGAGGGGGGCAGATCCAGAAACTTGGAAAAAATTTTTTTCATTAGATATAATCTTCAAAACACAGAGAAACAGAACAAGAGAGGGAGGCCATGGGGATACATATTCTGACCCATACTCACCCTAGGAACCCGGTGAAAAGCAATTCCTCATTGAGGCCTGCTGGGGAGATCGAGTTAAGGCACCAAATCCAACGGGATTCTAATTGTAGAAGCCGTTTGGTGAGGTCCCCACCCCTGATATTGGGTTTAAGGCGTTCCAAACCCACTACCCGTAGGTCTCTAGGGCTGCCCCCATGGTGGACCAAAAAATGGGATGCCACCGAAGTGAGCTTCTTACCTTTCCGTTGGTCACCAGCCGCCAAATTAATGGTTGATACATGCTTCTGGATCCTTTTTCTAAGCTCCTGCGTAGTCTCTCCCACGTAAAGCCTATTGCAGGGGCAAATGATCACATAAATGATACAGGAAGTCTTGCAATTGATAAACCCTTTCAGTTTATGCTGACTACCAGCCGTGGGGTGTGCAAAACTATCACGTACAGGACGCATATAGGGGCATATGTTGCAATCCCCACAGGGGTAGGAGCCAGTACCAATAGAACCATGCCCCTAACGATGCGTGGGTCTAACAAAGTGACTACTAACCAGTTTATCACTGAGGCTCGGCGCCCTTTTAGCTGTAATTAGGAGGTTTTGTCTAATCAGATCAGAGATCCTCGGATCAATTTTCAAAATCCTCCAATGGCATGATATTATCCTGCCAAATCCATCCCACTGATTGAGGAAATTGGTGGTAAGCCGAAGTTGGTGGTCTTCAGGTCGCATTCTGCGTGTCCGAAGGGAATCTTGAGTCTGCAAACTGGCTCGTTTAAGTGCTTTAGATAGAGGCTTTTTGGGGTACCCCCTTTGTGTAAACCGCATTGTGAGGTCCTCCGCCTGTATCTGTAAATCGTTATAATCCGTACAATTCCTCCTTGCCCTCAGGTACTGACCGACAGGTATTCCAAGTTTGAGGTGGCGAGGATGAAAACTGGAAAATTGTAAGAGCCCATTAGTTGCAGTGGGCTTGCGGTACAGGTTGGTATGTAGATGATGATCCACCACAGATAGAGACAAATCCAAGAATATACCGCCTGTGATGGAAATACAAGAGGTCAAAAAAATATTCATGGAATTGTTATTCAGGAATGCAATAAAATTTCTGCAGTCGAGTTCAGATCCCTTCCAAAGAAACATGATGTCATCAATAATCCTGAACCATCCAAGAACATGAGTGGTGAAGAAGTCAGACGGATATACAATTCTGTCCTCCCACCACCCAAGGAAAAGATTAGCCACCGAGGGTGTGCAGCGAGCCCCCATTGCCACGCCAGATACTTGTCGGAAGAAAGCCCCATCGAAGGTAAAGTAGTTGTGGGAGAACACAAATTGTAAAAGGTCAATAAGAAAAAAATCATGAAACCCATCTGTAAATTCTTTTTGGTGTAAAAAATAACCCACTGCCTCAAGACAGTCCCGATGAGAAATGTTCGAATAAAGGGATTCCACATCACATGTGACAATTAAAGTATCTTCCGGAAGGACAATGTCCTTGATGTTTGTAATAAAGTGAGTGGAATCCCTTATATAAGAAGAAAGGGACTGTACCAGGGGTTGTAGAAAGAATTCCAGATAGGAAGATGCCCTCTCACACAAACTACCCATACCTGAAACAATGGGGCGACCCGGCGGCTGGTGCAAGTTCTTATGGACTTTGGGCAATAGGTAGAACGTTGCCACTGTAGGTTTCGGCACCCAGATGAAGTCCTTTTCCTTTTTAGTTATGATATTCATGTCCAAGGCGGATCCAAGTAGTTGCAAACTGGACAGGTTGATTTGCATCAAGCACATTCAAAAATACACCAGCCATAACTGTCCCCAGGATGACACCGGTGTAGGTAGCAAAGTCCTTGCTGAACCAAGACTTGTTCATCTTGGCTCATTTTTAAAAACACAGCAAGCGGACTCCAAGCAGAGTCTCCCTTTTTTCCAAAAATTGGGCCACACAGACACCACTTAAGGGGCAGCACTTGTGTCCCAGTTGCAAACTTGACAGGTACATTAGCATCAAGCACATTCCAAATCCACAAGCCTTTACTCTCCCCAGGATGACACAGGTGTAGTAAAGTCCTTGCGGATCCATGACATCCACATTGTCACAGGACAGACGCGTGCGCTTATCTGTCAGCACACATCCAGCAGCACTGAAGACACATTCACAGACAACGCTGACTGCGGGACACGACAAGATCTCCAAGGCGTAACTGGCAAGATTAGGCCATTTTTCAAGATTTGAAGCCCAAAATGAGCAAGGCTCCAGTTGCAAAGTCATGGCATTGATGTTCATTTGGAGATACTTCTGTATCATCCTCTCCAGCCGTTGACTATGTGTCAGACTTGTTGTCTCTGGTGGCCTTGCAAAAGATGGTCTAAAAAAATTATGAAACGATTCCATAAAATTGCTGTTACCAGCACCAGAAACGGTGCTGCTGGTACGGTTAGACTATTGATGACGAGACAATCCCATGTTTGTCAAGTTACAACTGAGAGATTCACTCTGTGCACCACTGGTGTTTGCTGGAAAAGCCGAGCGAAGATCGAGTAACAGCTTCTGCTGATACTCCTGCATATGTGCGTCCCTTTCTATGGCTGGAATTATTTCACAAAATTTGGACTTGTACCGGGGATCTAATAGTGTGGCAACCCAGTAGTCATAATCACTTCTAATTTTGACAATCCGAGGGTCATGTTTTATGTAGTGCAGCAAGATGGCGCTCATGTGTCTTGCGCATCCATGCGGACCAAGTCCTCGCTGTGTTTGTGGCATAGAGGTGCTAACCGTCCTTTCTTCCGCTGACATCTCCCCCAACCTCGTTCAACCGAAATTTGACCAAGGTCTCCCTCATCTGCTGAGTTTTCCATGTCCATCGAGAGTTCGTCCTCCCTTTCTTCCTGGTCTCCTGCATCTTCCTCAACATTTTGGCTGCTACCATGCACCCTTGTTAATCCCTCTCCCCCACCGTCCCATGCCTGCCGCCTTGGTGATGATGAACGTCTGGACCTTGTAGATGTTGGTATCCCTTGCGCATATGAATCCTCCTGTACTTCCTCCCCTTCCTGTTGTTTCACCCCCTGACTCCGAATAGTGTTTAGCGTGTGCTCCAGCATGTAAATGACTGGAATTGTCATGCTGATAATGGCATTGTCAGCGCTAAACATATTCGTCGCCATCTCGAAACTGTGCAGAAGGGTGCATAGGTCCTTGATCTGAGACCACTCCAGCAGCGTGATCTTCCCCACCTCTGCATCTCATTGGCCCAGGCTATACATCATAATGTATTGCACCAGGGCTCGGCGGTGCTGCCACAGTCGCTGTAACATGTGGAGAGTGGAATTCCAGTGTGTCACCACATCACATTTCAGGTGATGAACCGGCAGGCCGAAAGACTTCTGGAGCGATGCAAGTCGGTCAGCTGCGGCGGTTGAACGGCGGAAGTGAACAGAGAGTGAACATGCCCTGTGCAGAAGGCCATCTAGGCCGGGATAGTGGATTAAAAATTGCTGGACAACAAGGTTCAACACGTGAGCCATACAAGGCACGTGTGTCATGTTGCCACGGCGAAGGGCCACATCCAGGTTTGCAGCATTGTCGCACAAGACCTTCCCTGGCTGCAGGTTGAGTAAAGACAACCATTTACGAAACTCGGACCGCAGAGCTGACCACAACTCATCCGCTGTGTGACTCTTATTTCGAAGACATTTCAAGCTAAAGACCGCTTTATGCCGTTGAGCTCTGCTGCCAGCATAGTAAGGAGGTGTGCAGTATTCCTTGTGTGCAGTTGCAACGCGGGTTGCCTGACCAGGCAGGCTTGGGGCGGAGGTGGACTACCCAGACGAGGTTGAGGAGGCAGAAGCAGTGGAGGAACTTCCACATACAGAGGATTGACGCACAAGTCGTGGGGACGGCAAGACTTGTTCAGCAGACTCTTCTCCATCTATCACCATAGTTACCCAGTACCCAGTCAGCAACATGTAACGCCCCTGTCCATGCTTACTTGTCCAAGTATCGGTGGTGATATGCACCCGGTCACACACAGAGTTTCTCAAGGAAGCGGTGATGTTGTGTGCGACATGCTGGTGTAGCACAGGCACACCTTTCTTGGAGAAGTAGTGGCGACTGGGCATCTGGTACTGGGGCACTGCGACGGACATAAGGTCTCGAAAATCCTCTGTGTCAACCAGGCAGAAAGGCAGCATTTCCGTAGCCAAGAGCTTACAGAGGGATAAAGTCAACCTCTTAGCTTTGTCATGGCTCGGTGGAAATGGCCTTTTATTTGTCTACATCTGAGGGACCAAGATCTGGCTGCTGTGTGGAGATGGTGGTGAGTAGGGTATCCCTGAAAAACTGCAGGTCTGTGAGGAAAGTGCAGGCGGTGACATGATGTTGCCTTCATCCAAAGTTGGTGTTCTCGATGTCTGAGAGAGCTGTACACCAGCACTTGTTTCCCCTTCCAAACAAACTGATGACCTCCTGTAACGCCTGCCTGGATCAACAGACTCAGACAGGCTGTAATGGACAGACTAGGGGTAAGCCCCTCACCAAGCAGGACCCCCAGAACCCTGAAACCCTTTAACCCCTATACAGGGATTTGGAATTACACAGGGTACTGGAGATTTCTACCTGTGGAAGGCTGCAGTTCGAGAGAGTAGTCGTCAGGCAGGGTCAAACCAGGAATAGCAGAACAGGGACAGAATCAGCAGGCAAAGACGTAAATAGAAAACGTAGCAGTGGTCAGATCCGGGTCGGGCAGTGAGGTGCAAAAACAGCAGGCAGAAGGGTAGTCAAAAAACATGCAGAAATCACAGGAATCAAAATACAAACAGCACATGAGCCAGGAGTACAGAACTATCTCTGGCAGTGGTCATGTGACAGGAAGGGGAATAAGAAGGGTGTGGTGTCTTCCCATTGGCTGTAGCTGAACGCTGGCAACTTCAGCTGGAAGACATATGCCACCCACAGTCAGCCAGCAGTACTGCAGATCCCAAGATAACCCAGCCCAGTGGATGATCGGAGCCTGCGCCCACCGGTGCTGCTGGCATCGACTCCTCTCCCATCACCAGCACCATCCACGGCAGGAACATGGCATCGCCTGGCGATCAGAGCAGAAATCGCTGGAGCAGACTCCGGCGGTGACTTAACACCTACCAACCAAACTGCCTGTTGTGGTTAAAGTGGTGGAAGGTCTGCGTGGAAGAACAGGTCTGACAGCTGTCCCCACAGTCATAGAAGATGAAGAGCGCGCGCATGCACTGGAAGGGGCAGGCGGTGAATGGCCCGCTTCGCTAGGCCGCATTGCAGCATGGTGAGCTTCCCACTGGGACTTATGCTTGTTATTCATGTGACGATTCATGAAAGAAGTTGTCAAACTGGTGAGGTTTTGGCCTCTACTTATAGATTGCCGTCAAATTTTACAGATCACATGATTTGGGAGATCCTTTGCAAGGTCAAAAAAGGACCAGGCTAGGGAAGGCTTAGAGGACATGCGACCTGCAGAGCCACCCCGACTTGTGCTCAGAGGCAGAGTGGTGGCTAAGGATACACTTGTAGATGTGCTTCCAGTACTCCGACTCTGTCCAGAAAGGCGCAAGGTAACTTCATCGTCAGTTCCATCCTCCTCCATCGCCTCTGGTGACCTCTTCGAATGCCCGACCGAGGGTTGACAGTATGTGGGATCTAGAACTTCATCATCAAGCGTTGTGTTTGCACTCCCCTCGCCCTCAGACCAAACCTCTTCCTGTCTGAATAGTTAAGTTGTCATGCCAATCTGGTATCTGCGTCTCATCGTCATCAGTATGTTCCTCATTGTCTCCACCAACAGATGTTACAGTTTGGGAACGAGAATCTACATTATGCTCAGAAACTTGGCCATCAGGGCCTGAATCAGACTCACAAAGCTTCTGGGCACCACTGCAGACCATTTACTGGTCTGTACTCACTGTAGCTTGGGAGCAGATCTCTGATTCCCAACCTATAGTGTGACTGAATAGCTCTGCAGACTCAGCCATCTCTGTTACACCATACTATGCAGGGCGGATGGAGACTTGAGAGCTGGGAGAAAGAAAGTGTGATTAAGGTGACAACTTAGAGGAATGTTGTTTTTTGAATTTTGAAGTTAAGGTGGATGAGAGGCCACTTGTTGGAGCACTTGAGATCCACTCAAGCATGTGTTTTTTTTGTGCATCGTCTACCTTTTGTTCCAGTTGTTTTGTTCCGTAAAAAAGGGAACACATCGGATTGTCCACGGAAAGTAGTAGACATCTTACTTTTGCTGGAAGATGGCCTATCTTCAGCAGATGTTAATGTACCTTTCCCACCTTCCCCACAGACACAAACTTTTTTTCCTTTTCCAACACGCATGTTCCTCTTTCCACCAACATCTGTCCTTTTGCCACTCATTTTGTTAGCGACAATATTGGCCACTTAAAATGTGAATGCAAAAATTGAGAAGTGGTGTAGATTGCAGAGGTGGTCTAGCTTTATTGACAGCTGAAGAACCAACACTGACAATCCCTGACATTGCAACTATGGCCCTAAAACTGGCAGCACTGTTTGCTATAAAAATAGCGTAGCAAAATTGGCAGGAGGGTAGAAGGCAGAGATGGTGGAACTTGCTTGGCACCAGTGGGACACTAAGTAACTATAGCAGACACTTTGTGGATGCCACTAAGTTTCAGCACTGTTTGCTATAAAAAATAGCATAGCAAAATAGGCAGGAGGGTAGAAGGCAGAGGTGGTGGAACTTGCTTTGCACCAGTGGGTCACTAAGTTTATATAGCAGACACTTTGTGGATGCCACTAAGTTTCAGCACTGTTTGCTATAAAAATAGCGCAGCAAAATGGGCAGGATGGTAGAAGGCAGAGGTGGTGGAACTTGCTTTGCACCAGTGGGACACTAAGTTACCATAGCCAGACACTTTGTGGATGCCACTAAGTTTCAGCACTCTTTGCTATAAAAATAGCGTAGCAAAATGGGCGGGAGTGTAGAAGGCAGTGGTGGTGGAACTTGCTTGGCAGCAGTGGGACACTTAGTTACTATAGCAGACACTTTCTCAATGCCACTAAGTTTCAGCACTGTTTCCTATAAAAATAGCATAACAAAATTGGCAGGAGGGTAGAAGGCAGAGGTGGTGGAACTTGCTTGGCACCATTGGGACACTAAGTTACTGTAGCGGACACTTTGTGGATGCCACTAAGTACTAGCACTGTTTTCTATAAAATCAGCATAGCAAAATGGGCAGGATGGTAGAAGGCAGAGGTGGTGTAACTTGCTTGGCACCAGTGGGACACTAAGTTACTATAGCAGTCACTTTGTGGATGCCACTAAGTTTCAGCACTGTTTGCTATAAAAAATAGGGTAGGAAAATGGGCATCAGGGTAGAAGGCAGAGGTGGTGGAACTTGCTTGTCACCAGTGGGACACTAAGTTTCTATAGCAGATACCTTGTGGATGCCACTAAACTTCAGCACTGTTTGCTATAAAAATAGCGCAGCAAAATGGGCAGGATGGTAGAAGGCAGAGGTGGTGGAACTTGCTTGGCACCAGTGGAACAATAAATTACCATAGCTTACACTTTGTGGACGCCACTAAGTTTCAGTACTATTTGCTATAAAAATAGCGTAGCAAAATGGGCAAAAGGGTAGAAGGCAGAGGTGGTGGAACTTGCTTGGCACCAGTGGGACACTAAGTTTATATAGCAGACACTTTGTAAATGCCACTAAGTTTCAGCACTGTTTGCTATAAAAATAGCGTAGCAAAATGGGCAGAAGGGTAGAAGGCAGAGGTGGTGGAACTTGCTTGGCACCAGTGGGACACTAAATTACTATAGCAGACACTTTGTGGATTCCACTACGTTTCAGCACTGTTTGCTATAAAAATAGCGTAGCAAAATGGGTAGGAGGGTAGAAGGCAGAGCTGGTGGAACTTGCTTGGCAACAGAGGGACACTAAGTTACTACAGCAGACAATTTGTGGATGCCACTAAGTTTCAGCACTTTTTGCTATAAAAATAGCGTAGCAAAATGGGTAGGAGTGTAGAAGGCAGAGGTGGTGGAACTTGCTTTGCACCAGTGGGACACTAAGTTACTATAGCAGACACTTTGTGGATGCCACCAAGTTTCAGCACTGTTTGCAAAAAAGGAGCATAGAAAAATAGGCAGTAGGGTAGAAGGCAGAGGTGGTGGAACTTGCTTGGCACCAGTGAGACACGAAGTTACTATAGCAGACACTTTGTGGATGCCACTAAGTTTCAGCACTGTTTGCTATAAAAATAGAGTAGAAAAAAGGGTAGGAGTGTAGAAGGCAGAGGTGGTGGAACTTGCATGGCACCAGTGGGACACTAAGTTACTATTGCAGACACTTTGTGGATGCCACTAAGTTTCAGCACTGTTTGCTATAAAATTAGAGTAGCAAAATAGGCAGATGGGTAGAAGGCAGAAGTGGTGGAACTTGCTTGGCACCAGTAGGATACTAAGTTACTATAGCAGACACTTTGTGGATGCCACTAAGTTTCAGCACTGTTTGCTATAAAAATAGCATACAAAATGGGCCGGAGGATAGAAGGCAGAGGTGGTGGAACTTGCTTGGCACCAGTGGGACACTAAGTTACTATAGTAGACACTTTGTGGATGCCACTAAGTTTTAGTACGGTTTAATATAAAAATAGCGTAGCAAAATGGGAAGGAGGGTAGAAAGCAGAGGTGGTGGAACTTGCTTGGCACCAGTGGGACACCAATTTACTACAGCAGACACTTTGTGGATGCCACTAAGTTTCAGCACTGTTTGCTATAAAAGTAGCATAGCAAAATTGGCAGGCTGGTAGAAGGCAGAGGTGGTGGAACTTGCTTGGCACCAGTGGGACACTAAGTTACTATAGCAGACACTTTGTGGATGCCACTAAGTTTTAGCATGGTTTGCTATAAAAATAGCATAGCAAACTGGGCAGGGATAGAAGGCAGAGGTGGTGGAACTTGCTTGGAACCAGTGGGACACTAAATTACTATAGCAGACACTTTGTAAATGCCAGTAAGTTTTAGCACTGTTTGCTATAAAAATAGTGTAGCAAAGTGGGCAGGAGGGTAGAAGGCAGAGGTGGTGGAAATTGCTTGGCACCAGTGGGGCACTAATTTACTATAGCAGACACTTTGTGGATGCCACTAAGTTTTAGCACTGATTGCTATAAAAATAGCATAGCAAAATGGTCAGGAGGGTAGAAGGCAGGGGTCGTGGAACTTACTTGGCACCAGTGGGACACTAAGTTACTATAGCAGACACTTTGTGGATGCCACTAAGTTTCAGCACTGTTTGCTATAAAAGTAGCATAGAAAAATAGGCAGGAGGGTAGAAGGCAGAGGTGGTGGAACTTGCTTGGCACCAGTGGGACACTAAGTTACTATAGCAGACACTTTGTGGATGCCACTAAGTTTCAGCATGGTTTAATATAAAAATAGCGTAGGAAAATAAGCAGGAGGATAGAAGGCAGAGGTGGTGGAACTTGCTTGGCAACAGTGGGACACTAAGTTTCTATAGCAGACACTTTGTGGATGCCACTAAGTTTCAGCACTGTTTGCTATAAAAAATAGCGTAGCAAAATGGGTAGGAGGGTAGAAGGCAAAAATGGTGGAACTTGCTTGGCACCAGTGGGACACTAAGTTACTATAGCAGACACTTTGTGGTTGCCAGTACGTTACAGCACTGTTTGCTATAAAAATAGCGTAGCAAAATGGGCAGGAGGAGAAAAGGCAGAGGTGGTGGAACTTGCTTGGCACCAGTGGGACAGTAAGTTACTATAGCAGACACTTTGTGGATGCCAATAAGTTTCAGCACTGTTTGCTATAAAAATAGCGTAGCAAAATGGGCAGTAGGGTAGAAGGCAGAGGTGGTGGAACTTGCTTGGCACCAGTGGGACAGTAAGTTACTATAGCAGACACTTTGTGAGTGCCACTAAGTTTCAACACGGTTTAGTATAATAATAGCGTAGCAAAATAAGCAGGAGGGTAGAAGGCAGAGGTGGTGGAACTTGCTTGGCAACAGTGGGACACTAAGTTACTATACAGACACTTTGTGGATGCCAATAAGTTTCAGCACTGTTTGCTATAAAATAACCGTAGCAAAATGGGCAGGAGGATAAAAGGCAGAGGTGGTGGAATTTGCTTTGCACCAGTAGGACACTTACTATAGCAGACACTTTGTGGATGCCACAACGTTACAGCACTGTTTGCTATAAAAATAGCATTGCAAAATAGGCAGGAGGATAGAAGGCAGAGGTGGTGGAACTTGCTGTGCACCAGTGGGACACTTAGTTACTATAGCAGATACTTTGTGGATGCCACTAACTTTCAGCACTGTTTGCTATAAAAATAGCGTAAAAAATAGGCAGGAGGAAAGAAGGCAGAGGTGATAGATCTTGCTTGGCACCACTGGGACACTAAGTTACTATAGCAGACACTTTGTGGATGCCACTAAGTTTCAGCACTGTTTGCTATAAAAATAGCATAGCAAAATGGGCAGGAGGGTAGAAGGCAAAGGTGGTGGAACTTGCTTGGCACCAGTGGGACATTAAGTTTCTATAGCAGACACTTAGTGGATACCACTAAGTTTCAGCACTGTTTGCTATAAAGGTAGCATAGAAAAATAGGCAGGAGGGTAGAAGGCAGGGGTGGTGGAACTTGTTTGGCACCAGTGGGACACTAAATTACTATAGCAGACACTTTGTGGATGCCACTAAGTTTAAGCACTGTTTGCTATAAAAATAGCGTACAAAATGGGCAGGAGGATAGAAGACAGAGGTGGGGGAACTTGCTTGGCACAAGTGGGACTATAAGTTACCACAGTAGACACTTTGTGGATGCCACTAAGTTTCAGCACTGTTTGCTATAAAAGTAGCGTAGCAAAATTGGCAGGAGGGTAGACGGCAGAGGTGGTGAAACTTGCTTGGCACCAGTGGGACAGGAAGTTACTATGGCAGACACTTTGTGGATGCCACTAAGTTTCAGCACTGTTTGCTATAAAAATAGCGTAGCAAAATGGGCAGGAGGGTAGAAGGTAGAGATCGTGGAACTTGCTTGGCACCAGTGGGACACTAAGTTACTATAGCAGACACTTTGTGGATGCCACTAAGTTACAGCACTGTTTGCTATAAAAATAGCGTAGCAAAATGGGCAGGAGGATAAAAGGCAGAGGTGGTGGAACTTGCTTGGCACCAGAGGGAAACTAAGTTTATATAGCAGACACTTTCTAAATGCCACTAAGTTTCAGCACTGTTTGCTATAAAAATAGCATAGCAATATGGGCAGGAGGGTAGAAGGCAGGGGTCGTGGAACTTTCTTGGCACCAGTGGGACACTAAGTTACTATAGCAGACACTTTGTGGATGCCACTACGTTACAGCACTGTTTGCTATAAAAATAGCGAAGAAAATGGGCAGGAGTATAGAAGGCTGAGGTGGTGGAACTTGCTTGGCACCAGTGAGACACTAAGTTACTATAGCAGACACTTTGTGGATGCCACTAAGTTTCAGCACTGTTTCCTATAAAAGTAGCATAGAAAAATAGGCAGGAGGGTAGAAGGCAGGGGTGGTGGAACTTGCTTGGCACCAGTGGGACACTAAATTACTATAGCAGACACTTTGTGGATTCCACTAAGTTTCAGCACTGTTTGCTATAAAAATAGCATAGCAAAATGGGCAAGAGGGTAGAAGGCAGAGATCGTGGAACTTGCTTGGCACCAGTGGGACACTAAATTACTATAGAAGACACTTTTTGGATGCCATTAAGTTTCAGCACGGTTTAATATAAAAATAGCGTAGCAAAATAAGCAGGAGGGAAGAAGGCAGAGGTGGTGGAACTTGCTTGGCAACAGTGGGACACTAAGTTACTATAGCAGACACTTTGTGGATGCCACTAAATTTCAGCACTGTTTGCTATAAAAATAGCGTTGCAAAATGGGCAGGAGGGTAGATGGCAAAGATCGTGGAACTTGCTTGGCACCAGTGGGACACTAAGTTACTATAGCAGACACTTTGTGGATGCCACAACGTTACAGCACTGTTTGCTATAAAAATAGCGTAGCAAAATAGGCAGGAGGATAAAAGGCAGAGGTGGTGGAACTTGCTTGGCACCAGTGGGACACTAAGTTACTATAGCAGACACTTTGTGGATGCCACTAAGTTTCAGCACTGTTTGCTATAAAAATAGCATAGCAAAATAGGCAGGAGGGTAGAAGGCAGAGGTGGTGGAACTTGCTTGGCACCAGTGGGACAGTAAGTTACTATAGCAGACACTTTGTGGATGCCACTAAGTTTCAGCACTGTTTGCTATAAAAAATAGCGTACAAAATGGGCAGGAGGATAGAAGGCAGAGCTGTTGGAACTTGCTTGGCACCAGTGGGACACTAAGTTTCTATAGCAGACACTTTGTGGATGCCACTAAGTTTCAGCACTGTTTGCTATAAAAACAGTGTAGCAAAATGGGCAGGAGTATAGAAGGCAGAGGTGGTAAAACTTACTTGGCACCAGTGGGACATTTAGTTACTATAGCAGAGACGTTGTGACGGCAACTAAGTTTCAGCACGATTTGCTATAAAAATAGCGGAGCAAAATGGGTAGTAGGGTAGAAGACAGAGGTGGTGGAACTTTCTTGGCACCAGTGGGACACTAAGTTACTATAGCAAACACTTTGTGGATGCCACTAAGTTTAAGCACTGTTTGCTATAAAAATAGCGTAGCAAAATGGGCAGAAGGGTAGAAGACAGAGGTGGTGTAACTTGCTTGGCACCAGTGGGACACTAAGTTACTATAGCAGACACTTTGTGGATGCCACTAAGTTTAAGCACTGTTTGCTGTAAAAATAGCGTAGCAAAATGGGCAGGAGGGTAGAAGGATGAGGTGGTGGAACTTGATTGGCACCAGTGGGATACTAAAGGCTACTTTACACACTGCGATATCGGTCCCGATATCGCTAGTGTGGGTACCCGCCCCCATCTGTTGCGCGACACGGGCATATCGCTGCCCATGCCGCACAACATCGCGTAGAGCCGTCACACATACTCACCTGTCCGGCGACGTCGCTGTGACCGGCGAACCGCCTCCTTTCTAAGGGGGCGGTCCCTGCGGCGTCACAGCGACGTCACTGAAACGTCACTGAACCGCCGCCCAATAGCAGCGGAGGGGCGGAGATGAGCGGGACGTAACATCCCGCCCACCTCCTTCCTTCTGCATAGCAGCCAGGAGGCAGGTAAGGGGAGCTTCCTCGTTCCTGCGGCGTCACACGCAGCGATGTGTGCTTCCGCAGGAACGAGGAACAACTTCGTTACTGCTGCAGTAACGATTTTTAAGAATGGACCCCCATGTCACCGATTAGCGATTTTGCATGTTTTTGCAACGATGCAAAATCGCTTATCGGTGTCACACGCTACGGCATCGCTAATGCGGCCGGATGTGCGTCACAAATTCCGTGACCCCAACGACTCCGCATTAGCGATGTCGCAGCGTGTAAAGCCCGCTTAAGTTTCTATAGCAGACACTTTGTGGATGCCACTAAGATTCAGCAGTGTTTGTTATAAAAATAGCGTAGCAAAATGGGCAGGAGGGTAGAAGGCAGAGGTGGTGGAACTTGCTTGGCACCAGTGGGACACTAAGTTACTATAGCAGACACTTTGTAAATGCCACTAAGTTTCAGCACTGTTTGCTATAAAAATAGCGTAGCAAAATGGGCAGGAGGGTAGAAGGCAGAGGTGGTGGAACTTGCTTGGCACCAGTGGGACACTAAGTTACTGTAGCGGACACTTTGTGGATGCCACTAAGTACTAGCACTGTTTTCTATAAAATCAGCATAGCAACATGGGCAGGAGGATAGAAGACAGAGGTGGTGTAACTTTCTTGGCACCAGTGGGACACTAAGTTACTATAGCAGTCACTTTGTGGATGCCACTAAGTTTCAGCACTGTTTGCTATAAAAAATAGCGTAGCAAAATTGGCAGGAGTATAGAGGGCTGAGGTGGTGGAACTTGCTTGGCACCAGTGGGACACTAAGGTACTATAGCAGACACTTTTTGGATGCCACTAAGTTTTAGCACTGTTTGCTATAAAAATAGCGTAGCAAAATGGGCAAAAGGGTAGAAGGCAGAGGTGGTGGAACTTGGTTTGCACCAGTGGGACACTAAGTTACTATAGCAGACACTTTGTGGATGCCACTAAGTTTCAGCACTGTTTGTAATAAAAATAGCGTACAAAATGGGAAGGAGTATAGAAGGCTGAGGTAATGGAACTTGCTTGGCACCAGTGGGGCACTAAGTTACTATAGCAGACACTTTGTGGATGCCCCTACGTTACAGCACTTTTTGCTATAAAAGTAGCATAGATAAATAGGCAGGAGGGTAGAAGGCAGAGGTGGTGGAACTTGCTTTGCACTAGTGGGAAACTAAGTTACTATAGCAGACACTTTGTGGATGCCACTAAGTTTTAGCATTGTTGGCTATAAATATAGCATAGCAAACTGGGCAGGGTTAGAAGGCAGAGGTGGTGGAACTTGCTTTTCACCAGTGGGACACTAAGTTACTATAGCAGACGCTTTGTGGATGCCACTAAGTTTTAGCACTGTTTGCTATAAAAAATAGCGTAGCAAAATGGGCAGGAGGGTAGAAGGCAGAGGTGGTGGAACTTGCTTGTCACCAGTGAGACACTAAATTACTATAGCAGAGACTTTGTGGATGCCACTAAGTTTCAGCACTGTTTGCTATAAAAAATAGCGTAGCAAAATGGGCAGGAGGGTAGAAGGCAGAGGTGGTGGAACTTCCTTAGCACCAGCGGGACACTAAGTTACTATAGCAGACTCTTTGTGGATGCCACTAAGTTTCAGCACTGTTTGCTATAAAATTAGCGTAGCAAAATAGACAGGAGGGTAGAAGGCAGAGGTGGTGGAACTTGCTTGGCACCAGTGGGACACTAGGTTACTATAGCAGACACATTGTTGTAGCCACTAAGTTTCTGCACTGTTTGCTATAAAAAAAGCGTACAAAATGGGCAGGAGGATAGAAGGCAGAGATGGTGGAACTTGCTTGGCACCAGTGGGACAATAAATTACCATAGCAGAAACTTTGTGGATGCCACTAAGTTTCAGCACTATTTGTAATAAAAATAGCGTACAAAATGGGCAGGAGTATAGAAGGCTTAGGTGGCGGAACTTGCTTGGCACCAGTGGGGCAATAAGTTACTATAGCAGACACTTTGTGGATGCCACTACGTTTCAGCACGGTTTGCTATAAAAGTAGCATAGATAAATAGGCAGGAGGGTAGAAGGCAGAGGTGGTGGAACTTGCTTGGCACCAGAGGGACACTAAGTTACTATAGCAGACACTTTGTGTATGCCATTAAGTTTCAGTACGGTTTAATATAAAAATAGCGTAACAAAATGGGCAGGAGGGTAGAAGGCAAAGGTCGTGGAACTTGCTTGGCACCAGTGGGACAATAAATTACCATAGACACTTTGTGGATGCCACTAAGTTTCAGCACTGTTTGTAATAAAAATAGCGTACAAAATGGGAAGGAGTATAGAAGGCTGAGGTAATGGAACTTGCTTGGCACCAGTGGGGCACTAAGTTACTATAGCAGACACTTTGTGGATGCCCCTACGTTACAGCACTGTTTGCTATAAAAGTAGCATAGATAAATAGGCAGGAGGGTAGAAGGCAGAGGTGGTGGAACTTGCTTTGCACCAGTGGGAAACTAAGTTACTATAGCAGACACTTTGTGGATGCCACTAAGTTTTAGCATTGTTTGCTATAAAAATAGCATAGCAAACTGGGCAGGGTTAGAAGGCAGAGGTGGTGGAACTTGCTTTTCACCAGTGGGACACTAAATTACTATAGCAGAGACTTTGTGGATGCCACTAAGTTTCAGCACTGTTTGCTATAAAAAATAGCGTAGCAAAATGGGCAGGAGGGTAGAAGGCAGAGGTGGTGGAACTTCCTTAGCACCAGCGGGACACTAAGTTACTATAGCAGACTCTTTGTGGATGCCACTAAGTTTCAGCACTGTTTGCTATAAAAATAGCGTAGCAAAATGGGCAGGAGGGTAGAAGGCAGAGGTGGTGGAACTTGCTTGACACCAGTGGAACACTAAATTACTATAGCAGACACTTTGTGGATGCCACTAAGTTTCAGCACTGTTTGCTATAAAAATACCATAGCAAAATGGGCAGGAGGGTAGAAGGCAAACGTGGTGGAACTTGCTTAGCACCAGTGGGACACTAAGTCACAATAGCAGACACTTTGTTGATGCCACTAAGTGTCAGCACTGTTTGCTATAAAAATAGCGTAGCAAAATGGTCAGAAGGGTAGAAGGCAGAGGTGGTGAAACTTGCTTGGCACCAGTGGGACATTTAGTTACTATAGCAGAGACGTTGTGACGGCCACTAAGTTTCAGCACTATTTTCTATAAAAATAGCGTAGCAAAATGGGCAAAAGGGTAGAAGGCAGAGGTGGTGGAACTTGCTTGGCACCAGTGGGACACTAAGTTACTATAGCAGACACTTTGTGGATGCCACTAAGTTTCAGCACTGTTTGCTATAAAATTAGCGTAGCAAAAGAGGCAGGGGGGTAGAAGGCAGAAGTGGTGGAACTAGCTTTGCACCAGTGGGACATTAAGTTACTATAGCAGACACTTTGTGGATGCCACTAAGTTTCAGCACTGTTTGCTATAAAAATAGCATAGCAAAATGGGCAGGAGGGTAGAAGGCAGAGGTGGTGGAACTTGCTTGGCACCAGTGGGACACTAAGTTACTATAGCAGACACTTTGTGGAAGCCACTAAGTTTCAGCACTGTTTGCTATAAAATTAGCGTAGCAATATAGGCAGGAGGGTAGAAGGCAGAAGTGGTGGAACTTGCCTGGAACCAGTGAGACACTAAGTTACTATAGCAGACACTTGGTGGATGCCACTAAGTTTCAGCACTGTTTGCTATAAAAATAGCGTACAAAATGGGCAGGAGGATAGAAGGCAGAGGTGTTGGAACTTGCTTGGCACCAGTGGAACAATAAATTACCATAGCAGACACTTTGTGGATGCCACTAAGTTTCAGTACGGTTTAATATAAAAATAGCGTAGCAAAATGGGCAGGAGGGTAGAAGGCAATAGTGGTGGAACTTGCTTGGCACCAGTGGGACACTAAGTTTCTATAGCAGACACTTTGTAGATGCCACTAAGTTTCAGCCCTGTTTGCTATAAAAATAGCGTAGCAAAATGGACAGGATGGTAGAAGGCAGAGGTGGTGGAACTTGCTTGGCACCAGTGGGATAATAAATTACCATAGCAGACACTTTGTGGATGCCACTAAGTTTCAGCACTGTTTGCTATAAAAACAGTGTAGCAAAATGGGCAGGAGGATAGAAGGCAGAGGTGGTAAAACTTGCTTGGCACCAGTGGGACATTTAGTTACTATAGCAGAGACGTTGTGATGGCGACTAAGTTTCAGAACCAGTTGCTATAAAAATAGCGTAGCAAAATGGGCAAAAGGATAGAAGGCAGAGTTGGTGGAACTTGCTTGGCACCAGTGGGACACTAAGTTACTATAGCAGACACTTTGTGGATGCCACTAAGTTTCAGCACTGTTTGCTAAAAAAATAGCATAGCAAAATGGGCAGGAGGGTAGAAGGCAGAGGTGGTGGAACTTGCTTGGCACCAGTGGGACACTAAGTTACTATAGCAGACACTTTGTGGAAGCCACTAAGTTTCAGCACTGTTTGCTATAAAATTAGCGTAGCAATATAGGCAGGAGGGTAGAAGGCAGAAGTGGTGGAACTTGCTTGGCACCAGTGGGACACTAAGTTACTATAGCAGACACTTTGTGGAAGCCACTAAGTTTCAGCACTGTTTGCCTTCTACCATCCTGCCCATTTTGCTACGTTTTTTTTTATAGCAAAGGTGGTGGAACTTGCTTGGCACCAGTGGGACACTAAATTACTATAGCAGACACTTTGTAAATGCCACTATGTTTCAGCACTATTTGCTATAAAAATAACATAGCAAAATGGTCAGGAGGGTAGAAGGTAAAGGTGGTGAAACTTGCTTAGCACCAGTGGGACACTAAGCTACTATAGCAGACACTTTGTGGATGCCACTAAGTTTCATCACTGTTTGCTATAAAAATAGCGTACAAAATGGGCAGGAGGATAGAAGGCAGAGGTGTTGGAACTTGATTGGCAACAGTGGAACAATAAATTACCATAGCAGACACTTTGTGGATGACACTAAGTTTCAGTACAGTTTAATATAAAAATAGCGTAGCAAAATGGGCAGGAGGGTAGAAGGCAAAGGTGGTGGAACTTGCTTGGCACCAGTGGGACACTAAGTTTCTATAGCAGACACTTTGTGGATGCCACGAAGTTTCAGCCCTGTTTGCTATAAAAATAGCGTAGCAAAATGGACAGGATGGTAGAAGGCAGATGTGGTGGAACTTGCTTGGCACCAGTGGGACAATAAATTACCATAGCAGACACTTTGTGGATGCCACTAAGTTTCAGCACTGTTTGCTATAAAAAAAATAGCGTAGCAAAATGGGCAGGAGGGTAGAAGGCTGAGGTGGTGGAACTTGCTTGGCACCAGTGGGACACTAAGTTACTATAGTAGAAACTTTGTGGATGCCACTAAGTTTCAGCACTGTTTGTAATAAAAATAGCGTAGCAAAATGGGCAGGAGGGTAGAAGGCAGAGGTGGTGGAACTTGCTTGGCATCATTGGACACCAAATTACTATAGCAGACACTTTGTGGATGCCACTAAGTTTCAGCACTGTTTACTATAAATTTAGCGTAGCAAAATAGGCAGGAGGGTAGAAGGCAGAGGTGGTGGAACTTGCTTGGCACCAGTGGGACACTAAGTTACTATATCAGACACTTTGTGGAAGCCACTAAGTTTCAGCACTGTTTGCTATAAAAAATAGCGTAGCAAAATGGGCAGGAGGGTAGAAGGCAGCGGTGGTGGAACTTGCTTGGCACCAGTGGGACACTAAATTTCTATAGCAGACACTTTGTGGATGCCACTAAGTTTCAGCACTGTTTGCTATAAAATTACCATAGCAAAATAGGCAGGAGGGTAAAAGGCAGAAGTGGTGGAACTTGCTTGGCACCAGTGGGACACTAAGTTACTATAGTAGACACTTTGTGGAATCCACTTAGTTTCAGCACTGTTTGCTATAAAAAAAAACGTAGCAAAATGGGCAGGAGGGTAGAAGGCAGAGGTGTTGGAACTTGCTTGGCACCAGTGGGACACTAAATTACTATAGCAGACACTTTGTAAATGCCACTAAGTTTCAGCACTGTTTGCTATAAAAATAACAGCAAAATGGGCAGGAGGGTAGAAGGCAAAGGTGGTGGAACTTGCTTAGCACCAGTGGGACACTAAGTTACTATAGCAGACACTTTGTGGATGCCACTAAGTTTCAGCACTGTTTGCTATAAAAATAGTGTAGCAAAATGGGCAGGAGGATAGAAGGCAGAGGTGGTGAAACTTGCTTGGCACCAGTGGGACATTTACTTACTATAGTAGAGACGTTGTGACGGCCACTAAGTTTCAGCACTGTTTGCTATAAAAAAAGTGTAGCAAAATTGGCAAAAGGGTAGAAGGCAAAGGTGGTGGAACTTGCTTGGCACCAGTGGGACAGTAAGTTAATATAGCAGACACTTTGTGGATGCCACTAAGTTTCAGCACTGTTTGCTATAAAAGTAGCGAAGCAAAATTGGCAGGAGGGTAGAAGGCAGAAGTGGTGGAACTTGCTTGGCACCAGTGGGACAATAAGTTACTATAGCAGACACTTTGTGGATGGCACTAAGTTTCAGCACTGTTTGCTATAAAAATATCATACAAAATGGGCAGGAGGATAGAAGGCAAAGGTGGTGGAACTTGCTTAGCACCATTGGGACACTAAGTTACTATAGCAGACACTTTGTTGATGCCACTAAGTTTCAGCACTGTTTGCTATAAAAATAGCGTAGCAAAATGGGCAGGAGGGTAGAAGGCAGAGGTGGTTGAACTTGCTTGGCACCAGTGGGACACTAAGTTACTATAGCAGACACTTTGTGGATGCCACTAAGTTTCAGCACTCTTTGCTATAAAAATAGCGTAGAAAAATGGACAGGATGGTAGAAGGCAGAGGTGGTGGAACTTGCTTGGCACCAGTGGGACAATAAATTACCATAGCAGACACTTTATGGATGCCACTAAGTTTCAGCACTGTTTGCTATAAAAACAGTGTAGCAAAATGGGCAGTAGGATAGAAGGCAGAGGTGGTAAAACTTGCTTGGCACCAGTGGGACATTTAGTTACTATAGCAGACACTTTGTGGATGGCACTAAGTTTCAGCACTGTTTGCTATAAAAATATCATACAAAATGGGCAGGAGGATAGAAGGCAGAGGTGGTGGAACTTGCTTGGCACCCGTGGGACACTAAATTTTGTATAGCAGACACTGTTTGGATGCCACTAAGATTCAGCACTGTTTGCTATAAAACTAGCGTAGCAAAATGTGCAGGAGGCTAGAATGCAGAGGTGGTGGAACTTGCTTGGAACCAGTGGGACACAAAATTTAGTATAGCAGACACAGTTTGGATGCCACTAAGTTTCAGCATTGTTTGCTATAAAAATAGCGTAGCAAAATGTGCAGGACGCTAGAATGCAAAGGTGGTGGAACTTGCTTGGCACCAGTGGGACACTAACTTAGTATAGCAGACATTGTTTAGATGCCACTAAGTTTCAGCACTGTTTGCTCTAAAAATAGCCTAGCAAAATGTGCAGGAGTCTAGAATGCAGAAGTTGTGGAACTTGCTTGGCACAAGTGGGACACTAAATTTAGTATAGCAGACAGTGTTTAGATGCCACTAAGTTTTTAGCACTGTTTGCTATAAAAATAGCGTTGCAGAATGTGCAGGAGGGTAGATTGCAGAGGTGGTGGAACTTGCTTTGCACCAGTGAGACACTAAATGTAGAATAGCAGACACTGTTTGGATGCCACTAAGTTTCAGCACTGTTTGCTATAAAAAATAGCGTAGCAAAATGTGCAGGAGGCTAGAATGCAGAGGTGGTGGAACTTGCTTGGCACCAGTGCGACACTAAATTTTGAATAGGAGACACTGGATGCCACTAAGTTTCAGCACTGTTTGCTATAAAAAATAGCGTAGCAAAATGTGCAGGAGGCTAGAATACAGAGGTGTTGAAACTTGCTTGCCACCAGTGGGACACAAAATTTAGTATAGCAGACACTGTTTGGATGCCACTAAGTTTCAGCACTGTTTGCTATAAAAAATAGCGTAGCAAAATGTACAGGAGGCTAGAATGCAGAGGTGGTGGAACTTGCTTGGCACCCGTGGGACACTAAATTTTGTATAGCAGACACTGTTTGGATGCCACCTAGTTTCAGCACTGTTTGCTATAAAAATAGCATAGCACAATGTGCAGGAGGGTAGATAGCAGACGTCGTGGAACTTGCTTTGCACCAGTGAGACACTAAACGTATAGCAGACACTGTTTGGATGCCACTAAGTTTCAGCACTGTTTGCTATAAAAAATAGCGTAGCAAAATGTGCAGGAAGCTAGAATGCAAAGGTGGTGGAACTTGCTTGGCACCAGTGGGACACTAACTTAGTATAGCTGACACTGTTTAGATGCCACTAAGTTTCAACACTGTTTGCTATAAAAATAGCGTAGCAAAATGTGCAGGAGTCTAGAATGCAAAAGGGGTGGAACTTGCTTGGCACCAGTGGGACACAAAATTTAGTATAGCAGACACTGTTTGGATGCCACTAAGTTTCAACACTGTTTGCTATAAAAATAGCGTAGCAAAATTTGCAGGAGGCTAGAATGCAGAGGTGGTGGAACGTGCTTGGCACCAGTGGGACACTAACTTAGTATAGCAGACACTGTTTAGATGCCACTTAGTTCAACACTCGTTGCTCTAAAAATAGCGTAGCAAAATGTGCAGGAGGCTAGAATGCAGAGGTAGTGGAACATATTTGGCACCAGTGGGACACTAAATTTTGTATAGCAGACACTGTTTAGATGCCACTAAGTTTCAGCACCATTTGCTCTAAAAATAGCGTAGCAAAATGTGCAGGAGGCTAGAATGCAGAGGTGGTGGAACTTGCTTGGCACCAGTGGGACACAAAATTTAGTATAGCAGACACTGTTTAGATGCCACTAAGTTTCAGCAGTGTTTGCTATAAAACTAGCGTAGCAAAATGTGCAGGAGGCTAGAATGCAGAGGTGGTGGAACTTACTTGGCACCAGTGGGACACTAAGTTAGTATAGCAGACACTGTTTAGATGCCACTAAGTTTCAGCACTGTTTGCTCTAAAAATAGCGTAGCAAAATGTGCAGGAGTCTAGAATGCAGAGGTGGTGGAACTTGCTTGGCACCAGTGGGACACTAAATTTTCTATAGCAGACACTGTTTAGATGCAACTAAATTTCAGCACTGTTTGCTCTAAAAATAGCGTAGCAAAATGTGCAGGAGGCTAGAATGCAGAGCTGGTGGAACTTGCTTGGCACCAGTGGGACACAAAATTTAGAATAGCAAACACTGTTTGGATGCCACTAAGTTTCAGCACTGTTTGCTATAAAAAATAGCGTAGCAAAATTTGCAGGAGGCTAGAATGCAGAGGTGGTGGAACATGCTTGGCACCAGTGGGATACTAACTTAGTATAGCAGACACTGTTTAGATGCCACTTAGTTCAACACTCGTTGCTCTAAAAATAGCGTAGCAAAATGTGCAGGAGGCTAGAATGCAGAGGTAGTGGAACATATTTGGCACCAGTGGGACACTAAATTTTGTATAGCAGACACTGTTTAGATGCCACTAAGTTTCAGCACTGTTTGCTCTAAAAATAGCGTAGCAAAATGTGCAGGAGGCTAGAATGCAGAGGTGGTGGAACTTGCTTGGTACCAGTGGGACACAAAATTTAGTATAGCAGACACTGTTTAGATGCCACTAAGTTTCAGCAGTGTTTGCTATAAAACTAGCGTAGCAAAATGTGCAGGAGGCTAGAATGCAGAGGTGGTGGAACTTACTTGGCACCAGTGGGACACTAACTTAGTATAGCAGACACTGTTTAGATGCCACTAAGTTTCAGCACTGTTTGCTCTAAAAATAGCGTAGCAAAATGTGCAGGAATCTAGAATGCAGAGGTGGTGGAACTTGCTTGGCACCAGTGGGACACTAAATTTTCTATAGCAGACACTGTTTAGATGCAACTAAATTTCAGCACTGTTTGCTCTAAAAATAGCGTAGCAAAATGTGCAGGAGGCTAGAATGCAGAGGTGGTGGAACTTACTTGGCACCAGTGGGACACTAAATTTTCTATAGCAGACACTGTTTAGATGCCACTAAGTTTCAACACTCTTTTCTCTAAAAATAGCGTAGCAAAATGTGCAGGAGGCTAGAATGCAGAGGTAGTGGAACATGCTTGGCACCAGTGGGACACTAAATTTTGTATAGCAGACACTGTTTTGATGCCACTAAGATTCAGCACTGTTTGCTATAAAAATAACGTAGCAAAATGTGCAGGAGGCTAGAATGCAGAGGTGATGAAACTTGCTTGGCACCAGTGGGACACTAAATTTTGAATAGGAGACACTGGATGCCACTAAGTTTCAGCAATGTTTGCTATAAAAAATAGCGTAGCAAAATGTGTAGGAGGCTAGAATGCAGAGGTAGTGGAACATGCTTGGCACCAGTCGGACACTAAATTTTGTATAGCAGACACTGTTTAGATGCCACTAAGTTTCAGCACTGTTTGCTCTAAAATTAGCGTAGCAAAATGTGCAGGAGGCTAGAATGCAGAGATTGTGGAACTTGCTTGGCACCAGTGGGACACAAAATTTAGTATAGCAGACACTGTTTAGATGCCACTAAGTTTCAGCACTGTTTGCTATAAAACTAGCGTAGCAAAATGTGCAGGAGGCTAGAATGCAGAGGTGGTGGAACTTGCTTGGCACCAGTGGGACACTAACTTAGTATAGCAGACACTGTTTAGATGCCACTAAGTTTCAGCACTGTTTGCTCTAAAAATAGCGTAGCAAAATGTGCAGGAGTCTAGAATGCAGAGGTGGTGGAACTTGCTTGGCACCAGTGGGTCACTAAATTTTCTATAGCAGACACTGTTTAGATGCCACTAAGTTTCAGCACTGTTTGCTCTAAAAATAGCGTAGCAAAATTTGCAGGAGGCTAGAATGCAGAGGTGGTGGAACTTGCTTTGCACCAGTGAGATACTAAATGTAGTATAGCAGACACTGTTTGGATGCCACTAAGTTTCAGCACTGTTTGCTATAAAAAATAGCGTAGCAAAATTTGCAGGAGGCTAGAATACAGAGGTGGTGGAACTTTCTTGGCACCAGTGGGACACTAAATTTAGTATAGCAGACACTGTTTGGATGCCACTAATTTTCAGCACTGTTTGCTATAAAAAATAGCGTAGCAAAATGTGCAGGAGGCTAGAATGCAGAGGGGGTGGAACTTGCTTGGCACCAGTGGGACACTAAATTTTGAATAGGAGACACTGGATGCCACTAAGTTTCAGCACTGTTTGCTATAAAAAATAGCGTAGCAAAATGTGCAGGAGGGTAGATTGCAGAGGTGGTGTAACTTGCTTTGCACCAGTGAGACACTAAATGTAGTATAGCAGACACTGTTTATATGCCACTAAGTTTCAGCACTGTTTGCTATAACAATAGCGTAGAAAAATGTGCAGGAGGGTAGATTGCAGAGGTGGTGTAACTTGCTTTGCACCACTGAGACACTAAATGTAGTATAGCAGACACTGTTTGGATGCCACTAAGTTTCAGCAATGTTTGCTATAAAAATAGCGTAGCAAAATGTGCAGGACGCAAGAATGCAAAGGTGGTGGAACTTGCTTGGCACCAGTGGGACACTAACTTAGTATAGCAGACACTGTTTAGATGCCACTAAGTTTCAGTACTGTTTTCTCTAAAAATAGCGTAGCAAAATGTGCAGGAGTCTAGAATGCAGAGGTGGTGGAACTTGCTTGGCACCAGTGGGACACTAAATTTTCTAAAGCTGACACTGTTTAGATGCCACTAAGTTTCAGCACTGTTTCCTCTAAAAATAGCGTAGCAAAATGTGCAGGAGGCTAGAATGCAGAGCTGGTGGAACGTGCTTGGCACCAGTGGGACACTAAGTTTCTATAGCAGACACTTTGTGGATGCCACTAAGTTTCAGCACTGTTTGCTATAAAAAATAGCGTAGCAAAATGGGTAGGAGGGTAGAAGGCAAAAATGGTGGAACTTGCTTGGCACCAGTGGGACACTAAGTTACTATAGCAGACACTTTGTGGTTGCCAGTACGTTACAGCACTGTTTGCTATAAAAATAGCGTAGCAAAATGGGCAGGAGGAGAAAAGGCAGAGGTGGTGGAACTTGCTTGGCACCAGTGGGACAGTAAGTTACTATAGCAGACACTTTGTGGATGCCAATAAGTTTCAGCACTGTTTGCAATAAAAATAGCGTAGCAAAATGGGCAGTAGGGTAGAAGGCAGAGGTGGTGGAACTTGCTTGGCACCAGTGGGACAGTAAGTTACTATAGCAGACACTTTGTGAGTGCCACTAAGTTTCAACACGGTTTAGTATAAAAATAGCGTAGCAAAATAAGCAGGAGGGTAGAAGGCAGAGGTGGTGGAACTTGCTTGGCAACAGTGGGACACTAAGTTACTATACAGACACTTTGTGGATGCCACTAAGTTTCAGCACTGTTTGCTATAAAAATAGCGTAGCAAAATGGGCAGGAGGGTAGAAGGCAGAGGTGGGGGAACTTGCTTTGCAACAGTGGAACACTAAGTTACTATAGCAGACACGTTGCTGATGCCACTAAGTTTCAGCACTGTTTGCTATAAAATAACCGTAGCAAAATGGGCAGGAGGATAAAAGGCAGAGGTGGTGGAATTTGCTTTGCACCAGTAGGACACTTACTTACTATAGCAGACACTTTGTGGATGCCACAACGTTACAGCACTGTTTGCTATAAAAATAGCATTGCAAAATAGGCAGGAGGATAGAAGGCAGAGGTGGTGGAACTTGCTGTGCACCAGTGGGACACTTAGTTACTATAGCAGATACTTTGTGGATGCCACTAACTTTCAGCACTGTTTGCTATAAAAATAGCGTAAAAAATAGGCAGGAGGAAAGAAGGCAGAGGTGATGGATCTTGCTTGGCACCACTGGGACACTAAGTTACTATAGCAGACACTTTGTGGATGCCACTAAGTTTCAGCACTGTTTGCTATAAAAATAGCATAGCAAAATGGGCAGGAGGGTAGAAGGCAAAGGTGGTGGAACTTGCTTGGCACCAGTGGGACATTAAGTTTCTATAGCAGACACTTAGTGGATGCCACTAAGTTTCAGCACTGTTTGCTATAAAGGTAGCATAGAAAAAATAGGCAGGAGGGTAGAAGGCAGGGGTGGTGGAACTTGTTTGGCACCAGTGGGACACTAAATTACTATAGCAGACACTTTGTGGATGCCACTAAGTTTAAGCACTGTTTGCTATAAAAATAGCGTACAAAATGGGCAGGAGGATAGAAGACAGAGGTGGGGGAACTTGCTTGGCACAAGTGGGACTATAAGTTACCACAGTAGACACTTTGTGGATGCCACTAAGTTTCAGCACTGTTTGCTATAAAAATAGCGTAGCAAAATGGGCAGGAGGGTAGAAGGCAGAGGTGGTGGAACTTGCTTGGCAACAGTGGAACACTAAGTTACTATAGCAGACACGTTGCTGATGCCACTAAGTTTCAGCACTGTTTGCTATAAAATAACCGTAGCAAAATGGGCAGGAGGATAGAAAGCAGAGGTGGTGGAACTTGCTTGGCACCAGTGGGACACTAAATTACTATAGCAGACACTTTGTGGATGCCACTAAGTTTCAGCACTGTTTGCTATAAAAATAGCATAGCAAAATGTGCAGAAGGGTAGAGGGCAAAGGTAGTGGAACTTGCTTAGCACCAGTGGGACACTAAGTTACTATGGCAGACACTTTGTGGATGCCACTAAGTTTCAGCACTGTTTGCTATAAAAGTAGCGTAGCAAAATTGGCAGGAGGGTAGAAGGCAGAGGTGGTGAAACTTGCTTGGCACCAGTGGGACACTAAATTACTATAGCAGACACTTTGTGGATGCCACTAAGTTTCAGCACTGTTTGCTATAAAAGTAGCGTAGCAAAATTGGCAGGAGGGTAGACGGCAGAGGTGGTGAAACTTGCTTTGCACCAGTGGGACAGGAAGTTACTATGGCAGACACTTTGTGGATGCCACTAAGTTTCAGCACTGTTTGCTATAAAAATAGCGTAGCAAAATGGGCAGGAGGGTAGAAGGTAGAGATCGTGGAACTTGCTTGGCACCAGTGGGACACTAAGTTACTATAGCAGACACTTTGTGGATGCCACTAAGTTACAGCACTGTTTGCTATAAAAATAGCGTAGCAAAATGGGCAGGAGGATAAAAGGCAGAGGTGGTGGAACTTGCTTGGCACCAGAGGGAAACTAAGTTTATATAGCAGACACTTTCTAAATGCCACTAAGTTTCAGCACTGTTTGCTATAAAAATAGCATAGCAATATGGGCAGGAGGGTAGAAGGCAGGGGTCGTGGAACTTTCTTGGCACCAGTGGGACACTAAGTTACTATAGCAGACACTTTGTGGATGCCACTACGTTACAGCACTGTTTGCTATAAAAATAGCGAAGAAAATGGGCAGGAGTATAGAAGGCTGAGGTGGTGGAACTTGCTTGGCACCAGTGAGACACTAAGTTACTATAGCAGACACTTTGTGGATGCCACTAAGTTTCAGCACTGTTTCCTATAAAAGTAGCATAGAAAAATAGGCAGGAGGGTAGAAGGCAGGGGTGGTGGAACTTGCTTGGCACCAGTGGGACACTAAATTACTATAGCAGACACTTTGTGGATTCCACTAAGTTTCAGCACTGTTTGCTATAAAAATAGCATAGCAAAATGGGCAAGAGGGTAGAAGGCAGAGATCGTGGAACTTGCTTGGCACCAGTGGGACACTAAATTACTATAGAAGACACTTTTTGGATGCCATTAAGTTTCAGCACGGTTTAATATAAAAATAGCGTAGCAAAATAAGCAGGAGGGAAGAAGGCAGAGGTGGTGGAACTTGCTTGGCAACAGTGGGACACTAAGTTACTATAGCAGACACTTTGTGGATGCCACTAAATTTCAGCACTGTTTGCTATAAAAATAGCGTTGCAAAATGGGCAGGAGGGTAGATGGCAAAGATCGTGGAACTTGCTTGGCACCAGTGGGACACTAAGTTACTATAGCAGACACTTTGTGGATGCCACAACGTTACAGCACTGTTTGCTATAAAAATAGCGTAGCAAAATAGGCAGGAGGATAAAAGGCAGAGGTGGTGGAACTTGCTTGGCACCAGTGGGACACTAAGTTACTATAGCAGACACTTTGTGGATGCCACTACATTTCAGCACTGTTTGTTATAAAAATAGCGGAGCAAAATGGGTAGGTAGGTAGAAGGCAGAGGTGGTGTAACTTGCTTGGCACCAGTGAGACACTAAGATACTATATCAGACACTTTGTGGATGCCACTAAGTTTCAGCACTGTTTGCTATAAAAAAAGCTTAGCAAAATGGGCAGGAGGGTAGAAGGCAGAGGTGGTGGAACTTTCTTGGCACCAGTGGGACACTAAGTTACTATAGCAAACACTTTGTGGATGCCACTAAGTTTAAGCACTGTTTGCTATAAAAATAGCGTAGCAAAATGGGCAGAAGGGTAGAAGACAGAGGTGGTGTAACTTGCTTGGCACCAGTGGGACACTAAGTTACTATAGCAGACACTTTGTGGATGCCACTAAGTTTAAGCACTGTTTGCTATAAAAATAGCGTAGCAAAATGAGCAGGAGGGTAGAAGGATGAGGTGGTGGAACTTGATTGGCACCAGTGGGATACTAAAGGCTACTTTACACACTGCGATATCGGTCCCGATATCACTAGTGTGGGTACCCGCCCCCATCTGTTGCGCGACACGGGCATATCGCTGCCCGTGCCGCACAACATCGCGTAGAGCCGTCACACATACTCACCTGTCCGGCGACGTCGCTGTGACCGGCGAACCGCCTCCTTTCTAAGGGGGCGGTCCCTGCGGCGTCACAGCGACGTCACTGAAACGTCACTGAACCGCCGCCCAATAGCAGCGGAGGGGCGGAGATGAGCGGGACGTAACATCCCGCCCACCTCCTTCCTTCTGCATAGCAGCCAGGAGGCAGGTAAGGGGAGCTTCCTCGTTCCTGCGGCGTCACACGCAGCGATGTGTGCTTCCGCAGGAACGAGGAACAACTTCGTTACTGCTGCAGTAACGATTTTTAAGAATGGACCCCCATGTCACCGATTAGCGATTTTGCATGTTTTTGCAACGATGCAAAATCGCTTATCGGTGTCACACGCTACGGCATCGCTAATGCGGCCGGATGTGCGTCACAAATTCCGTGACCCCAACGACTCCGCATTAGCGATGTCGCAGCGTGTAAAACCCGCTTAAGTTTCTATAGCAGACACTTTGTGGATGCCACTAAGATTCAGCAGTGTTTGTTATAAAAATAGCGTAGCAAAATGGGCAGGAGGGTAGAAGGCAGAGGTGGTGGAACTTGCTTGGCACCAGTGGGACACTAAGTTACTATAGCAGACACTTTGTAAATGCCACTAAGTTTCAGCACTGTTTGCTATAAAAATAGCGTAGCAAAATGGGCAGGAGGGTAGAAGGCAGAGGTGGTGGAACTTGCTTGGCACCAGTGGGACACTAAGTTACTGTAGCGGACACTTTGTGGATGCCACTAAGTACTAGCACTGTTTTCTATAAAATCAGCATAGCAACATGGGCAGGAGTATAGAGGGCTGAGGTGGTGGAACTTGCTTGGCACCAGTGGGACACTAAGGTACTATAGCAGACACTTTTTGGATGCCACTAAGTTTTAGCACTGTTTGCTATAAAAATAGCGTAGCAAAATGGGCAAAAGGGTAGAAGGCAGAGGTGGTGGAACTTGGTTTGCACCAGTGGGACACTAAGTTACTATAGCAGACACTTTGTGGAAGCCACTAAGTTTCAGCACTGTTTGTAATAAAAATAGCGTACAAAATGGGAAGGAGTATAGAAGGCTGAGGTAATGGAACTTGCTTGGCACCAGTGGGGCACTAAGTTACTATAGCAGACACTTTGTGGATGCCCCTACGTTACAGCACTTTTTGCTATAAAAGTAGCATAGATAAATAGGCAGGAGGGTAGAAGGCAGAGGTGGTGGAACTTGCTTTGCACCAGTGGGAAACTAAGTTACTATAGCAGACACTTTGTGGATGCCACTAAGTTTTAGCATTGTTTGCTATAAAAATAGCATAGCAAACTGGGCAGGGTTAGAAGGCAGAGGTGGTGGAACTTGCTTTTCACCAGTGGGACACTAAGTTACTATAGCAGACGCTTTGTGGATGCCACTAAGTTTTAGCACTGTTTGCTATAAAAAATAGCGTAGCAAAATGGGCAGGAGGGTAGAAGTCAGAGGTGGTGGAACTTGCTTGGCACCAGTGAGACACTAAATTACTATAGCAGAGACTTTGTGGATGCCACTAAGTTTCAGCACTGTTTGCTATAAAAAATAGCGTAGCAAAATGGGCAGGAGGGTAGAAGGCAGAGGTGGTGGAACTTCCTTAGCACCAGCGGGACACTAAGTTACTATAGCAGACTCTTTGTGGATGCCACTAAGTTTCAGCACTGTTTGCTATAAAATTAGCGTAGCAAAATAGACAGGAGGGTAGAAAACAGAGGTGGTGGAACTTGCTTGGCACCAGTGGGACAATAAATTACCATAGCAGAAACTTTGTGGATGCCACTAAGTTTCAGCACTATTTGTAATAAAAATAGCGTACAAAATGGGCAGGAGTATAGAAGGCTTAGGTGGCGGAACTTGCTTGGCACCAGTGGGGCAATAAGTTACTATAGCAGACACTTTGTGGATGCCACTACGTTTCAGCACGGTTTGCTATAAAAGTAGCATAGATAAATAGGCAGGAGGGTAGAAGGCAGAGGTGGTGGAACTTGCTTGGCACCAGAGGGACACTAAGTTACTATAGCAGACACTTTGTGTATGCCATTAAGTTTCAGTACGGTTTAATATAAAAATAGCGTAACAAAATGGGCAGGAGGGTAGAAGGCAAAGGTCGTGGAACTTGCTTGGCACCAGTGGGACAATAAATTACCATAGACACTTTGTGGATGCCACTAAGTTTCAGCACTGTTTGTAATAAAAATAGCGTACAAAATGGGAAGGAGTATAGAAGGCTGAGGTAATGGAACTTGCTTGGCACCAGTGGGGCACTAAGTTACTATAGCAGACACTTTGTGGATGCCCCTACGTTACAGCACTGTTTGCTATAAAAGTAGCAAAGATAAATAGGCAGGAGGGTAGAAGGCAGAGGTGGTGGAACTTGCTTTGCACCAGTGGGAAACTAAGTTACTATAGCAGACACTTTGTGGATGCCACTAAGTTTTAGCATTGTTTGCTATAAAAATAGCATAGCAAACTGGGCAGGGTTAGAAGGCAGAGGTGGTGGAACTTGCTTTTCACCAGTGGGACACTAAATTACTATAGCAGAGACTTTGTGGATGCCACTAAGTTTCAGCACTGTTTGCTATAAAAAATAGCGTAGCAAAATGGGCAGGAGGGTAGAAGGCAGAGGTGGTGGAACTTCCTTAGCACCAGCGGGACACTAAGTTACTATAGCAGACTCTTTGTGGATGCCACTAAGTTTCAGCACTGTTTGCTATAAAAATAGCGTAGCAAAATGGGCAGGAGGGTAGAAGGCAGAGGTGGTGGAACTTGCTTGGCACCAGTGGAACACTAAATTACTATAGCAGACACTTTGTGGATGCCACTAAGTTTCAGCACTGTTTGCTATAAAAATACCATAGCAAAATGGGCAGGAGGGTAGAAGGCAAACGTGGTGGAACTTGCTTAGCACCAGTGGGACACTAAGTCACAATAGCAGACACTTTGTTGATGCCACTAATTGTCAGCACTGTTTGCTATAAAAATAGCGTAGCAAAATGGTCAGAAGGGTAGAAGGCAGAGGTGGTGAAACTTGCTTGGCACCAGTGGGACATTTAGTTACTATAGCAGAGACGTTGTGACGGCCACTAAGTTTCAGCACTATTTTCTATAAAAATAGCGTAGCAAAATGGGCAAAAGGGTAGAAGGCAGAGGTGGTGGAACTTGCTTGGCACCAGTGGGACACTAAGTTACTATAGCAGACACTTTGTGGATGCCACTAAGTTTCAGCACTGTTTGCTATAAAATTAGCGTAGCAAAAGAGGCAGGGGGGTAGAAGGCAGAAGTGGTGGAACTAGCTTTGCACCAGTGGGACATTAAGTTACTATAGCAGACACTTTGTGGATGCCACTAAGTTTCAGCACTGTTTGCTATAAAAATAGCATAGCAAAATGGGCAGGAGGGTAGAAGGCAGAGGTGGTGGAACTTGCTTGGCACCAGTGGGACACTAAGTTACTATAGCAGACACTTTGTGGAAGCCACTAAGTTTCAGCACTGTTTGCTATAAAATTAGCGTAGCAATATAGGCAGGAGGGTAGAAGGCAGAAGTGGTGGAACTTGCCTGGAACCAGTGAGACACTAAGTTACTATAGCAGACACTTGGTGGATGCCACTAAGTTTCAGCACTGTTTGCTATAAAAATAGCGTACAAAATGGGCAGGAGGATAGAAGGCAGAGGTGTTGGAACTTGCTTGGCACCAGTGGAACAATAAATTCCCATAGCAGACACTTTGTGGATGCCACTAAGTTTCAGTACGGTTTAATATAAAAATAGCGTAGCAAAATGGGCAGGAGGGTAGAAGGCAAAGGTGGTGGAACTTGCTTGGCACCAGTGGGACACTAAGTTTCTATAGCAGACACTTTGTAGATGCCACTAAGTTTCAGCCCTGTTTGCTATAAAAATAGCGTAGCAAAATGGACAGGATGGTAGAAGGCAGAGGTGGTGGAACTTGCTTGGCACCAGTGGGATAATAAATTACCATAGCAGACACTTTGTGGATGCCACTAAGTTTCAGCACTGTTTGCTATAAAAACAGTGTAGCAAAATGGGCAGGAGGATAGAAGGCAGAGGTGGTAAAACTTGCTTGGCACCAGTGGGACATTTAGTTACTATAGCAGAGACGTTGTGATGGCGACTAAGTTTCAGAACCAGTTGCTATAAAAATAGCGTAGCAAAATGGGCAAAAGGATAGAAGGCAGAGTTGGTGGAACTTGCTTGGCACCAGTGGGACACTAAGTTACTATAGCAGACACTTTGTGGATGCCACTAAGTTTCAGCACTGTTTGCTAAAAAAATAGCATAGAAAAATGGGCAGGAGGGTAGAAGGCAGAGGTGGTGGAACTTGCTTGGCACCAGTGGGACACTAAATTACTATAGCAGACACTTTGTAAATGCCACTATGTTTCAGCACTGTTTGCTATAAAAATAACATAGCAAAATGGTCAGGAGGGTAGAAGGTAAAGGTGGTGAAACTTGCTTAGCACCAGTGGGACACTAAGCTACTATAGCAGACACTTTGTGGATGCCACTAAGTTTCAGCACTGTTTGCTATAAAAATAGCGTACAAAATGGGCAGGAGGATAGAAGGCAGAGGTGTTGGAACTTGATTGGCAACAGTGGAACAATAAATTACCATAGCAGACACTTTGTGGATGACACTAAGTTTCAGTACAGTTTAATATAAAAATAGCGTAGCAAAATGGGCAGGAGGGTAGAAGGCAAAGGTGGTCTAACTTGCTTGGCACCAGTGGGACACTAAGTTTCTATAGCAGACACTTTGTGGATGCCACGAAGTTTCAGCCCTGTTTGCTATAAAAATAGCGTAGCAAAATGGACAGGATGGTAGAAGGCAGAGGTGGTGGAACTTGCTTGGCACCAGTGGGACAATAAATTACCATAGCAGACACTTTGTGGATGCCACTAAGTTTCAGCACTGTTTGCTATAAAAACAGTATAGCAAAATGGGCAGGAGGATAGAAGGCAGAGGTGGTAAAATTTGCTTGGCACCAGTGGGACATTTAGTTACTATAGCAGAGACGTTGTGATGGCGACTAAGTTTCAGAACCAGTTGCTATAAAAATAGCGTAGCAAAATGGGCAAAAGGATAGAAGGCAGAGTTGGTGGAACTTGCTTGGCACCAGTGGGACACTAAGTTTCTATAGCAGACACTTTGTGGAGGCCACTAAGTTTCAGCACTGTTTGCTATAAAAAATAGCGTAGCAAAATGGGCAGGAGGGTAGAAGGCTGAGGTGGTGGAACTTGCTTGGCACCAGTGGGACACTAAGTTACTATAGTAGAAACTTTGTGGATGCCACTAAGTTTCAGCACTGTTTGTAATAAAAATAGCGTAGCAAAATGGGCAGGAGGGTAGAAGGCAGAGGTGGTGGAACTTGCTTAGCACCAGTGGGACACTAAGTTACTATAGCAGACACTTTGTGGATGCCACTAAGTTTCAGCACTGTTTACTATAGATTTAGCGTAGCAAAATAGGCAGGAGGGTAGAAGGCAGAGGTGGTGGAACTTGCTTGGCACCAGTGGGACGCTAAGTTACTATAGCAGACACTTTGTGGAAGCCACTAAGTTTCAGCACTGTTTGCTATAAAAAATAGCGTAGCAAAATGGGCAGGAGGGTAGAAGGCAGAGGTGTTGGAACTTGCTTGGCACCAGTGGGACACTAAATTACTATAGCAGACACTTTGTAAATGCCACTAAGTTTCAGCACTGTTTGCTATAAAAATAACAGCAAAATGGGCAGGAGGGTAGAAGGCAAATGTGGTGGAACTTGCTTAGCACCAGTGGGACACTAAGTTACTATAGCAGACACTTTGTGGATGCCACTAAGTTTCAGCACTGTTTGCTATAAAAATAGTGTAGCAAAATGGGCAGGAGGATAGAAGGCAGAGGTGGTGAAACTTGCTTGGCACCAGTGGGACATTTAGTTACTATAGTAGAGACGTTGTGACGGCCACTAAGTTTCAGCACTGTTTGCTATAAAAAAAGTGTAGCAAAATTGGCAAAAGGGTAGAAGGCAAAGGTGGTGGAACTTGCTTGGCACCAGTGGGACAGTAAGTTAATATAGCAGACACTTTGTGGATGCCACTAAGTTTCAGCACTGTTTGCTATAAAAGTAGCGAAGCAAAATTGGCAGGAGGGTAGAAGGCAGAAGTGGTGGAACTTGCTTGGCACCAGTGGGACAATAAGTTACTATAGCAGACACTTTGTGGATGGCACTAAGTTTCAGCACTGTTTGCTATAAAAATATCATACAAAATGGGCAGGAGGATAGAAGGCAAAGGTGGTGGAACTTGCTTAGCACCATTGGGACACTAAGTTACTATAGCAGACACTTTGTTGATGCCACTAAGTTTCAGCACTGTTTGCTATAAAAATAGCGTAGCAAAATGGGCAGGAGGGTAGAAGGCAGAGGTGGTTGAACTTGCTTGGCACCAGTGGGACACTAAGTTACTATAGCAGACACTTTGTGGATGCCACTAAGTTTCAGCACTCTTTGCTATAAAAATAGCGTAGAAAAATGGACAGGATGGTAGAAGGCAGAGGTGGTGGAACTTGCTTGGCACCAATGGGACAATAAATTACCATAGCAGACACTTTATGGATGCCACTAAGTTTCAGCACTGTTTGCTATAAAAACAGTGTAGCAAAATGGGCAGGAGGATAGAAGGCAGAGGTGGTAAAACTTGCTTGGCACCAGTGGGACATTTAGTTACTATAGCAGAGACGTTGTGATGGCCACTAAGTTTCCCCACCAGTTGCTATAAAAATAGCGTAGCAAAATGGGCAGGAGTGTAGAAGGCTGAGGTGGAGGAACTTGCTTGGCACCAGTGGGGCACTAAGTTGCTATAGCAGACACTTTGTGGATGCCACTACGTTTCAGCACTGTTTGCTATAAAAATAGCTGAGCAAAATGGGTAGGAGGGTAGAAGGCAGAGGTGGTGGAACTTGCTTTTCACCAGTGGGACACTAAGTTACTATAGCAGACACTTTGTGGATGCCACTAAGTTTCAGCACTGTTTGCTATAAAAAATAGCGTCGCAAAATGGGCAGGAGGGAAGAAGGCTGAGGGGGTGGAACTTGCTTAGCACCAGTGGGACACTAAGTTACTATAGTAGAAACTTTGTGGATGCCACTAATTTTCAGCACTGTTTGTAATAAAAATAGCGTAGCAAAATGGGCAGGAGTATAGAAAGCTGAGGTGTTGGAACTTGCTTGGCACCAGTGCAACACTATGTTACTATAGCAGACACTTTGTGGATGGCACTAAGTTTCAGCACTGTTTGCTATAAAAATATCATACAAAATGGGCAGGAGGATAGAAGGCAGAGGTGGTGGAACTTGCTTGGCACCCGTGGGACACTAAATTTTGTATAGCAGACACTGTTTGGATGCCACTAAGATTCAGCACTGTTTGCTATAAAACTAGCATAGCAAAATGTGCAGGAGGCTAGAATGCAGAGGTGGTGGAACTTGCTTGGAACCAGTGGGACACAAAATTTAGTATAGCAGACACAGTTTGGATGCCACTAAGTTTCAGCACTGTTTGCTCTAAAAATAGCCTAGCAAAATGTGCAGGAGTCTAGAATGCAGAAGTTGTGGAACTTGCTTGGCACAAGTGGGACACTAAATTTAGTATAGCAGACAGTGTTTAGATGCCACTAAGTTTTTAGCACTGTTTGCTATAAAAATAGCGTTGCAGAATGTGCAGGAGGGTAGATTGCAGAGGTGGTGGAACTTGCTTTGCACCAGTGAGACACTAAATGTAGAATAGCAGACACTGTTTGGATGCCACTAAGTTTCAGCACTGTTTGCTATAAAAAATAGCGTAGCAAAATGTGCAGGAGGCTAGAATGCAGAGGTGGTGGAACTTGCTTGGCACCAGTGCGACACTAAATTTTGAATAGGAGACACTGGATGCCACTAAGTTTCAGCACTGTTTGCTATAAAAAATAGCGTAGCAAAATGTGCAGGAGGGTATATTGCAAAGGTGGTGGAACTTGCTTTGCACCAGTGAGACACTAAATGTAGTATAGTAGACACTGTTTATATGCCACTAAGTTTCAGCACTGTTTGCTATAAAAATAGCGTAGAAAAATGTGCAGGAGGCTAGAATGCAGAAGTGGTGGAACTTGCTTGGCACCAGTGGGACACTAAATTTAGAATAGCAGACACTGTTTGGATGCCACTAAGTTTCAGCACTGTTTGCTATAAAAAATAGCGTAGCAAAATTTGCAGGAGGCTAGAATGCAGAGGTGGTGGAACTTGCTTGGCACCAGTGGGACACTAAATTTAGTATAGCAGACACTGTTTGGATGCCACTAAGTTTCAGCACTGTTTGCTATAAAAAATCGCGTAGCAAAATGTGCAGGAGGCTAGAATACAGAGGTGGTGAAACTTGCTTGCCACCAGTGGGACACAAAATTTAGTATAGCAGACACTGTTTGGATGCCACTAAGTTTCAGCACTGTTTGCTATAAAAAATAGCGTAGCAAAATGTACAGGAGGCTAGAATGCAGAGGTGGTGGAACTTGCTTGGCACCCGTGGGACACTAAATTTTGTATAGCAGACACTGTTTGGATGCCACCTAGTTTCAGCACTGTTTGCTATAAAAATAGCATAGCACAATGTGCAGGAGGGTAGATAGCAGACGTCGTGGAACTTGCTTTGCACCAGTGAGACACTAAACGTATAGCAGACACTGTTTGGATGCCACTAAGTTTCAGCACTGTTTGCTATAAAAAATAGCGTAGCAAAATGTGCAGGAAGCTAGAATGCAAAGGTGGTGGAACTTGCTTGGCACCAGTGGGACACTAACTTAGTATAGCTGACACTGTTTAGATGCCACTAAGTTTCAACACTGTTTGCTATAAAAATAGCGTAGCAAAATGTGCAGGAGTCTAGAATGCAAAAGGGGTGGAACTTGCTTGGCACCAGTGGGACACAAAATTTAGTATAGCAGACACTGTTTGGATGCCACTAAGTTTCAACACTGTTTGCTATAAAAATAGCGTAGCAAAATTTGCAGGAGGCTAGAATGCAGAGGTGGTGGAACGTGCTTGGCACCAGTGGGACACTAACTTAGTATAGCAGACACTGTTTAGATGCCACTTAGTTCAACACTCGTTGCTCTAAAAATAGCGTAGCAAAATGTGCAGGAGGCTAGAATGCAGAGGTAGTGGAACATATTTGGCACCAGTGGGACACTAAATTTTGTATAGCAGACACTGTTTAGATGCCACTAAGTTTCAGCACCATTTGCTCTAAAAATAGCGTAGAAAAATGTGCAGGAGGCTAGAATGCAGAGGTGGTGGAACTTGCTTGGCACCAGTGGGACACAAAATTTAGTATAGCAGACACTGTTTAGATGCCACTAAGTTTCAGCAGTGTTTGCTATAAAACTAGCGTAGCAAAATGTGCAGGAGTCTAGAATGCAGAGGTGGTGGAACTTACTTGGCACCAGTGGGACACTAAGTTAGTATAGCAGACACTGTTTAGATGCCACTAAGTTTCAGCACTGTTTGCTCTAAAAATAGCGTAGCAAAATGTGCAGGAGTCTAGAATGCAGAGGTGGTGGAACATGCTTGGCACCAGTGGGACACTAAATTTTCTATAGCAGACACTGTTTAGATGCAACTAAATTTCAGCACTGTTTGCTCTAAAAATAGCGTAGCAAAATGTGCAGGAGGCTAGAATGCAGAGCTGGTGGAACTTGCTTGGCACCAGTGGGACACAAAATTTAGAATAGCAAACACTGTTTGGATGCCACTAAGTTTCAGCACTGTTTGCTATAAAAAATAGCGTAGCAAAATTTGCAGGAGGCTAGAATGCAGAGGTGGTGGAACGTGCTTGGCACCAGTGGGATACTAACTTAGTATAGCAGACACTGTTTAGATGCCACTTAGTTCAACACTCGTTGCTCTAAAAATAGCGTAGCAAAATTTGCAGGAGGCTAGAATGCAGAGCTGGTGGAACTTGCTTGGCACCAGTGGGACACTAACTTAGTATAGCAGACACTGTTTAGATGCCACTAAGTTTCAACACTCTTTTCTCTAAAAATAGCGTAGCAAAATGTGCAGGAGGCTAGAATGCAGAGGTAGTGGAACATGCTTGGCACCAGTGGGACACTAAATTTTGTATAGCAGACACTGTTTTGATGCCACTAAGATTCAGCACTGTTTGCTATAAAAATAACGTAGCAAAATGTGCAGGAGGCTAGAATGCAGAGGTGATGAAACTTGCTTGGCACCAGTGGGACACTAAATTTTGAATAGGAGACACTGGATGCCACTAAGTTTCAGCAATGTTTGCTATAAAAAATAGCGTAGCAAAATGTGCAGGAGGCTAGAATGCAGAGGTAGTGGAACATGCTTGGCACCAGTGGGACACTAAATTTTGTATAGCAGACACTGTTTAGATGCCACTAAGTTTCAGCACTGTTTGCTCTAAAAATAGCGTAGCAAAATGTGCAGGAGGCTAGAATGCAGAGATGGTGGAACTTGCTTGGCACCAGTGGGACACAAAATTTAGTATAGCAGACATTGTTTAGATGCCACTAAGTTTCAGCACTGTTTGCTATAAAACTAGCGTAGCAAAATGTGCAGGAGGCTAGAATGCAGAGGTGGTGGAACTTGCTTGGCACCAGTGGGACACTAACTTAGTATAGCAGACACTGTTTAGATGCCACTAAGTTTCAGCACTGTTTGCTCTAAAAATAGCGTAGCAAAATGTGCAGGAGTCTAGAATGCAGAGGTGGTGGAACTTGCTTGGCACCAGTGGGTCACTAAATTTTCTATAGCAGACACTGTTTAGATGCCACTAAGTTTCAGCACTGTTTGCTCTAAAAATAGCGTAGCAAAATTTGCAGGAGGCTAGAATGCAGAGGTGGTGGAACTTGCTTTGCACCAGTGAGATACTAAATGTAGTATAGCAGACACTGTTTGGATGCCACTAAGTTTCAGCACTGTTTGCTATAAAAAATAGCGTAGCAAAATTTGCAGGAGGCTAGAATGCAGAGGTGGTGGAACTTTCTTGGCACCAGTGGGACACTAAATTTAGTATAGCAGACACTGTTTGGATGCCACTAATTTTCAGCACTGTTTGCTATAAAAAATAGCGTAGCAAAATGTGCAGGAGGCTAGAATGCAGAGGGGGTGGAACTTGCTTGGCACCAATGGGACACTAAATTTTGAATAGGAGACACTGGATGCCACTAAGTTTAAGCACTGTTTGCTATAAAAAATAGCGTAGCAAAATGTGCAGGAGGGTAGATTGCAGAGGTGGTGTAACTTGCTTTGCACCAGTGAGACACTAAATGTAGTATAGCAGACACTGTTTATATGCCACTAAGTTTCAGCACTGTTTGCTATAACAATAGCGTAGAAAAATGTGCAGGAGGGTAGATTGCAGAGGTGGTGTAACTTGCTTTGCACCACTGAGACACTAAATGTAGTATAGCAGACACTGTTTGGATGCCACTAAGTTTCAGCAATGTTTGCTATAAAATAAGCGTAGCAAAATGTGCAGGACGCTAGAATGCAAAGGTGGTGGAACTTGCTTGGCACCAGTGGGACACTAACTTAGTATAGCAGACACTGTTTAGATGCCACTAAGTTTCAGTACTGTTTTCTCTAAAAATAGCGTAGCAAAATGTGCAGGAGTCTAGAATGCAGAGGTGGTGGAACTTGCTTGGCAACAGTGGGACACTAAATTTTCTAAAGCTGACACTGTTTAGATGCCACTAAGTTTCAGCACTGTTTGCTCTAAAAATAGCGTAGCAAAATGTGCAGGAGGCTAGAATGCAGAGCTGGTGGAACTTGCTTGGCACCAGTGGGACACTAACTTAGTATAGCAGACACTGTTTAGATGCCACTAAGTTTCAGTACTGTTTTCTCTAAAAATAGCGTAGCAAAATGTGCAGGAGTCTAGAATGCAGAGGTGGTGGAACTTGCTTGGCACCAGTGGGACACTAAATTTTCTATAGCAGACACTGTTTAGATGCAACAAAATTTCAGCACTGTTTGCTCTAAAAATAGCGTAGCAAAATGTGCAGGAGGCTAGAATGCAGAGCTGGTGGAACTTGCTTGGCACCAGTAGGACACTAACTTAGTATAGCAGACACTGTTTAGATGCCACTAAGTTTCAACACTCTTTTCTCTAAAAATAGCGTAGCAAAATGTGCAGGAGGCTAGAATGCAGAGGTAGTGGAACATGCTTGGCACCAGTGGGACACTAAATTTTGTATAGCAGACACTGTTTTGATGCCACTAAGATTCAGCACTGTTTGCTATAAAAATAACGTAGCAAAATGTGCAGGAGGCTAGAATGCAGAGATGGTGGAACTTGCTTGGCACCAGTGGGACACTAAATTTTGAATAGGAGACACTGGATGCCACTAAGTTTCAGCACTGTTTGCTATAAAAAATAGCATAGCAAAATGTGCAGGAGGGTAGATTGCAGAGGTGGTGTAACTTGCTTTGCACCACTGAGACACTAAATGTAGTATAGCAGACACTGTTTGCATGCCACTAAGTTTCAGCAATGTTTGCTATAAAACTAGCGTAGCAAAATGTGCAGGACGCTAGAATGCAAAGGTGGTGGAACTTGCTTGGCACCAGTGGGACACTAACTTAGTATAGCAGACACTGTTTAGATGCCACTAAGTTTCAGTACTGTTTTCTCTAAAAATAGCGTAGCAAAATGTGCAGGAGTCTAGAATGCAGAGGTGGTGGAACTTGCTTGGCACCAGTGGGACACTAAATTTAGTATAGCAGACACTGTTTGGATGCCACTAATTTTCAGCACTGTTTGCTATAAAAAATAGCGTAGCAAAATGTGCAGGAGGCTAGAATGCAGAGGGGGTGGAACTTGCTTGGCACCAGTGGGACACTAAATTTTGAATAGGAGACACTGGATGCCACTAAGTTTCAGCACTGTTTGCTATAAAAAATAGCGTAGCAAAATGTGCAGGAGGGTAGATTGCAGAGGTGGTGTAAGTTGCTTTGCACCAGTGAGACACTAAATGTAGTATAGCATACACTGTTTATATGCCACTAAGTTTCAGCACTGTTTGCTATAAAAATAGCGTAGAAAAATGTGCAGGAGGGTAGATTGCAGAGGTGGTGTAACTTGCTTTGCACCACTGAGACACTAAATGTAGTATAGCAGACACTGTTTGGATGCCACTAAGTTTCAGCACTGTTTGCTATAAAAAATAGCGTAGCAAAATTTGCAGGAGGCTAGAATGCAGAGGTGGTGGAACGTGCTTGGCACCAGTGGGATACTAACTTAGTATAGCAGACACTGTTTAGATGCCACTTAGTTCAACACTCGTTGCTCTAAAAATAGCGTAGCAAAATTTGCAGGAGGCTAGAATGCAGAGCTGGTGGAACTTGCTTGGCACCAGTGGGACACTAACTTAGTATAGCAGACACTGTTTAGATGCCACTAAGTTTCAACACTCTTTTCTCTAAAAATAGCGTAGCAAAATGTGCAGGAGGCTAGAATGCAGAGGTAGTGGAACATGCTTGGCACCAGTGGGACACTAAATTTTGTATAGCAGACACTGTTTTGATGCCACTAAGATTCAGCACTGTTTGCTATAAAAATAACGTAGCAAAATGTGCAGGAGGCTAGAATGCAGAGGTGATGAAACTTGCTTGGCACCAGTGGGACACTAAATTTTGAATAGGAGACACTGGATGCCACTAAGTTTCAGCAATGTTTGCTATAAAAAATAGCGTAGCAAAATGTGCAGGAGGCTAGAATGCAGAGGTAGTGGAACATGCTTGGCACCAGTGGGACACTAAATTTTGTATAGCAGACACTGTTTAGATGCCACTAAGTTTCAGCACTGTTTGCTCTAAAAATAGCGTAGCAAAATGTGCAGGAGGCTAGAATGCAGAGATGGTGGAACTTGCTTGGCACCAGTGGGACACAAAATTTAGTATAGCAGACACTGTTTAGATGCCACTAAGTTTCAGCACTGTTTGCTATAAAACTAGCGTAGCAAAATGTGCAGGAGGCTAGAATGCAGAGGTGGTGGAACTTGCTTGGCACCAGTGGGACACTAACTTAGTATAGCAGACACTGTTTAGATGCCACTAAGTTTCAGCACTGTTTGCTCTAAAAATAGCGTAGCAAAATGTGCAGGAGTCTAGAATGCAGAGGTGGTGGAACTTGCTTGGCACCAGTGGGTCACTAAATTTTCTATAGCAGACACTGTTTAGATGCCACTAAGTTTCAGCACTGTTTGCTCTAAAAATAGCGTAGCAAAATTTGCAGGAGGCTAGAATGCAGAGGTGGTGGAACTTGCTTTGCACCAGTGAGATACTAAATGTAGTATAGCAGACACTGTTTGGATGCCACTAAGTTTCAGCACTGTTTGCTATAAAAAATAGCGTAGCAAAATTTGCAGGAGGCTAGAATGCAGAGGTGGTGGAACTTTCTTGGCACCAGTGGGACACTAAATTTAGTATAGCAGACACTGTTTGGATGCCACTAATTTTCAGCACTGTTTGCTATAAAAAATAGCGTAGCAAAATGTGCAGGAGGCTAGAATGCAGAGGGGGTGGAACTTGCTTGGCACCAATGGGACACTAAATTTTGAATAGGAGACACTGGATGCCACTAAGTTTAAGCACTGTTTGCTATAAAAAATAGCGTAGCAAAATGTGCAGGAGGGTAGATTGCAGAGGTGGTGTAACTTGCTTTGCACCAGTGAGACACTAAATGTAGTATAGCAGACACTGTTTATATGCCACTAAGTTTCAGCACTGTTTGCTATAACAATAGCGTAGAAAAATGTGCAGGAGGGTAGATTGCAGAGGTGGTGTAACTTGCTTTGCACCACTGAGACACTAAATGTAGTATAGCAGACACTGTTTGGATGCCACTAAGTTTCAGCAATGTTTGCTATAAAATAAGCGTAGCAAAATGTGCAGGACGCTAGAATGCAAAGGTGGTGGAACTTGCTTGGCACCAGTAGGACACTAACTTAGTATAGCAGACACTGTTTAGATGCCACTAAGTTTCAGTACTGTTTTCTCTAAAAATAGCGTAGCAAAATGTGCAGGAGTCTAGAATGCAGAGGTGGTGGAACTTGCTTGGCAACAGTGGGACACTAAATTTTCTAAAGCTGACACTGTTTAGATGCCACTAAGTTTCAGCACTGTTTGCTCTAAAAATAGCGTAGCAAAATGTGCAGGAGGCTAGAATGCAGAGCTGGTGGAACTTGCTTGGCACCAGTGGGACACTAACTTAGTATAGCAGACACTGTTTAGATGCCACTAAGTTTCAGTACTGTTTTCTCTAAAAAATAGCGTAGCAAAATGTGCAGGAGTCTAGAATGCAGAGGTGGTGGAACTTGCTTGGCACCAGTGGGACACTAAATTTTCTATAGCAGACACTGTTTAGATGCAACAAAATTTCAGCACTGTTTGCTCTAAAAATAGCGTAGCAAAATGTGCAGGAGGCTAGAATGCAGAGCTGGTGGAACTTGCTTGGCACCAGTGGGACACTAACTTAGTATAGCAGACACTGTTTAGATGCCACTAAGTTTCAACACTCTTTTCTCTAAAAATAGCGTAGCAAAATGTGCAGGAGGCTAGAATGCAGAGGTAGTGGAACATGCTTGGCACCAGTGGGACACTAAATTTTGTATAGCAGACACTGTTTTGATGCCACTAAGATTCAGCACTGTTTGCTATAAAAATAACGTAGCAAAATGTGCAGGAGGCTAGAATGCAGAGATGGTGGAACTTGCTTGGCACCAGTGGGACACTAAATTTTGAATAGGAGACACTGGATGCCACTAAGTTTCAGCACTGTTTGCTATAAAAAATAGCATAGCAAAATGTGCAGGAGGGTAGATTGCAGAGGTGGTGTAACTTGCTTTGCACCACTGAGACACTAAATGTAGTATAGCAGACACTGTTTGCATGCCACTAAGTTTCAGCAATGTTTGCTATAAAACTAGCGTAGCAAAATGTGCAGGACGCTAGAATGCAAAGGTGGTGGAACTTGCTTGGCACCAGTGGGACACTAACTTAGTATAGCAGACACTGTTTAGATGCCACTAAGTTTCAGTACTGTTTTCTCTAAAAATAGCGTAGCAAAATGTGCAGGAGTCTAGAATGCAGAGGTGGTGGAACTTGCTTGGCACCAGTGGGACACTAAATTTAGTATAGCAGACACTGTTTGGATGCCACTAATTTTCAGCACTGTTTGCTATAAAAAATAGCGTAGCAAAATGTGCAGGAGGCTAGAATGCAGAGGGGGTGGAACTTGCTTGGCACCAGTGGGACACTAAATTTTGAATAGGAGACACTGGATGCCACTAAGTTTCAGCACTGTTTGCTATAAAAAATAGCGTAGCAAAATGTGCAGGAGGGTAGATTGCAGAGGTGGTGTAAGTTGCTTTGCACCAGTGAGACACTAAATGTAGTATAGCATACACTGTTTATATGCCACTAAGTTTCAGCACTGTTTGCTATAAAAATAGCGTAGAAAAATGTGCAGGAGGGTAGATTGCAGAGGTGGTGTAACTTGCTTTGCACCACTGAGACACTAAATGTAGTATAGCAGACACTGTTTGGATGCCACTAAGTTTCAGCAATATTTGCTATAAAAATAGCGTAGCAAAATGTGCAGGACGCTAGAATGCAAAGGTGGTGGAACTTGCTTGGCACCAGTGGGACACTAACTTAGTATAGCAGACACTGTTTAGATGCCACTAAGTTTCAATACTGTTTTCTCTAAAAATAGCGTAGCAAAATGTGCAGGAGTCTAGAATGCAGAGGTGGTGGAACTTGCTTGGCACCAGTGGGACACTAAATTTTCTAAAGCTGACACTGTTTAGATGCCACTAAGTTTCAGCACTGTTTGCTCTAAAAATAGCGTAGCAAAATGTGCAGGAGGCTAGAATGCAGAGCTGGTGGAACTTGCTTGGCACCAGTGGGACACTAACTTAGTATAGCAGACACTGTTTAGATGCCACTAAGTTTCAGTACTGTTTTCTCTAAAAATAGCGTAGCAAAATGTGCAGGAAGCTAGAATGCAGAGGTGGTGGAACTTGCTTGGCACCAGTGGGACACTAAATTTTCTATAGCAGACACTGTTTAGATGCAACAAAATTTCAGCACTGTTTGCTCTAAAAATAGCGTAGCAAAATGTGCAGGAGGCTAGAATGCAGAGCTGGTGGAACTTGCTTGGCACCAGTGGGACACTAACTTAGTATAGCAGACACTGTTTAGATGCCACTAAGTTTCAACACTCTTTTCTCTAAAAATAGCGTAGCAAAATGTGCAGGAGGCTAGAATGCAGAGGTAGTGGAACATGCTTGGCACCAGTGGGACACTAAATTTTGTATAGCAGACACTGTTTTGATGCCACTAAGATTCAGCACTGTTTGCTATAAAAATAACGTAGCAAAATGTGCAGGAGGCTAGAATGCAGAGATGGTGGAACTTGCTTGGCACCAGTGGGACACTAAATTTTGAATAGGAGACACTGGATGCCACTAAGTTTCAGCACTGTTTGCTATAAAAAATAGCATAGCAAAATGTGCAGGAGGGTAGATTGCAGAGGTTGTGCAACTTGCTTTGCACCACTGAGACACTTAATGTAGTATAGCAGACACTGTTTAGATGCCACTAAGTTTCAGCACTGTTTGCTATAAAACTAGCGTAGCAAAATGTGCAGGAGGCTAGAATGCAGAGGTGGTGGAACTTGCTTGGCACCAGTGGGACACTAACTTAGTATAGCAGACACTGTTTAGATGCCACTAAGTTTCAGCACTGTTTGCTCTAAAAATAGGGTAGCAAAATGTGCAGGAGTCTAGAATGCAGAGGTGGTGGAACTTGCTTGGCACCAGTGGGACACTAATTTAGTATAGCAGACACTGTTTAGATGCCACTAAGTTTCAGCACTGTTTGCTCTAAAAATAGCGTAGCAAAATTTGCAGGAGGCTAGAATGCAGAGGTGGTGGAACTTGCTTTGCACCAGTGAGATACTAAATGTAGTATAGCAGACACTGTTTGGATGCCACTAAGTTTCAGCACTGTTTGCTATAAAAAAAAGCGTAGCAAAATTTGCAGGAGGCTAGAATGCAGAAGGGGTGGAACTTGCTTGGCACCAGTGGGACACTAAATTTTGAATAGGAGACACTGGATGCCACTAAGTTTCAGCACTGTTTGCTATAAAAAATAGCATAGCAAAATGTGCAGGAGGGTAGATTGCAGAGGTGGTGTAACTTGCTTTGCACCACTGAGACACTAAATGTAGTATAGCAGACACTGTTTGGATGCCACTAAGTTTCAGCAATGTTTGCTATAAAAATAGCGTAGCAAAATGTGCAGGACGCTAGAATGCAAAGGTGGTGGAACTTGCTTGGCACCAGTGGGACACTAACTTAGTATAGCAGACACTGTTTAGATGCCACTAAGTTTCAGTACTGTTTTCTCTAAAAATAGCGTAGCAAAATGTGCAGGATTCTAGAATGCAGAGGTGGTGGAACTTGCTTGGCACCAGTGGGACACTAAATTTTCTATAGCTGACACTGTTTAGATGCCACTAAGTTTCAGCACTGTTTGCTCTAAAAATAGCGTAGCAAAATGTGCAGGAGGCTAGAATGCAGAGCTGGTGGAACTTGCTTGGCACCAGTGGGACACTAACTTAGTATAGCAGACACTGTTTAGATGCCACTAAGTTTCAGCACTGTTTGCTCTAAAAATAGCGTAGCAAAATGTGCAGGAGTCTAGAATGCAGAGGTGGTGGAACTTGCTTGGCACCAGTGGGACACTAAATTTTCTATAGCAGACACTGTTTAGATGCCACTAAGTTTCAACACTCTTTTCTCTAAAAATAGCGTAGCAAAATGTGCAGGAGGCTAGAATGCAGAGGTAGTGGAACATGCTTGGCACCAGTGGGACACTAAATTTTGTATAGCAGACACTGTTTTGATGCCACTAAGATTCAGCACTGTTTGCTATAAAAATAACGTAGCAAAATGTGCAGGAGGCTAGAATGCAGAGATGGTGGAACTTGCTTGGCACCAGTGGGACACTAAATTTTGAATAGGAGACACTGGATGCCACTAAGTTTCAGCACTGTTTGCTATAAAAAATAGCATAGCAAAATGTGCAGGAGGCTAGAATGCAGAGGTAGTGGAACATGCTTGGCACCAGTGGGACACTAAATTTTGTATAGCAGACACTGTTTAGATGCCACTAAGTTTCAGCACTGTTTGCTCTAAAAATAGCGTAGCAAAATGTGCAGGAGGCTAGAATGCAGAGATGGTGGAACTTGCTTGGCACCAGTGGGACACAAAATTTAGTATAGCAGACACTGTTTAGATGCCACTAAGTTTCAGCACTGTTTGCTATAAAACTAGCGTAGCGAAATGTGCAGGAGGCTAGAATGCAGAGGTGGTGGAACTTGCTTGGCACCAGTGGGACACTAACTTAGTATAGCAGACACTGTTTAGATGCCACTAAGTTTCAGCACTGTTTGCTCTAAAAATAGCGTAGCAAAATGTGCAGGAGTCTAGAATGCAGAGGTGGTGGAACTTGCTTGGCACCAGTGGGACACTAAATTTTCTATAGCAGACACTGTTTAGATGCCACTAAGTTTCAGCACTGTTTGCTCTAAAAATAGCGTAGCAAAATTTGCAGGAGGCTAGAATGCAGAGGTGGTGGAACTTGCTTTGCACCAGTGAGATGCTAAATGTAGTATAGCAGACACTGTTTGGATGCCACTAAGTTTCAGCACTGTTTGCTATAAAAAATAGCGTAGCAAAATTTGCATGAGGCTAGAATGCAGAGGTGGTGGAACTTTCTTGGCACCAGTGGGACACTAAATTTAGTATATCAGACACTGTTTGGATGCCACTAATTTTCAGCAATGTTTGCTATAAAAAATAGCGTAGTAAAATGTGCAGGAGGCTAGAATGCTGAGGGGGTGGAACTTGCTTGGCACCAGTGGGACACTAAATTTTGAATAGGAGACACTGGATGCCACTAAGTTTCAGCACTGTTTGCTATAAAAAATAGCGTAGCAAAATGTGCAGGAGGGTAGATTGCAGAGGTGGTGTAACTTGCTTTGCACCAGTGAGACACTAAATGTAGTATAGCAGACACTGTTTATATGTCACTAAGTTTCAGCACTGTTTGCTATAACAATAGCGTAGCAAAATGTGCAGGACGCTAGAATGCAAAGGTGGTGGAACTTGCTTGGCACCAGTGGGACACTAACTTAGTATAGCAGACACTGTTTAGATGCCACTAAGTTTCAGTACTGTTTTCTCTAAAAATAGCGTAGCAAAATGTGCAGGAGTCTAGAATGCAGAGGTGGTGGAACTTGCTTGGCACCAGTGGGACACTAAATTTTCTATAGCTGACACTGTTTAGATGCCACTAAGTTTCAGCACTGTTTGCTCTAAAAATAGCGTAGCAAAATGTGCAGGAGGCTAGAATGCAGAGCTGGTGGAACTTGCTTGGCACCAGTGGGACACTAACTTAGTATAGCAGACACTGTTTAGATGCCACTAAGTTTCAGCACTGTTTGCTCTAAAAATAGCGTAGCAAAATGTGCGGGAGTCTAGAATGCAGAGGTTGTGGAACTTGCTTTGCACCAGTGAGACACTAAATGTAGTATAGCAGATACTGTTTGGATGCCACTAAGTTTCAGCACTGTTTGCTATAAAAAATAGCGTAGCAAAATTTGCAGGAGGCTAGAATGCAGAGGTGGTGGAACTTGCTTGGCACCAGTGGGACAGTAAATTTAGTATAGCAGACACTGTTTGGATGCCACTAAGTTTCAGCACTGTTTGCTATAAAAAATAGCGTAGCAAAATGTACAGGAGGCTAGAATGCAGAGGTGGTGGAACTTGCTTGGCACCAGTGGGACACTAAATTTTGAATAGGAGACACTGGATGCCACTAAGTTTCAGCACTGTTTGCTATAAAAAATAGCATAGCAAAATGTGCAGGAGGGTAGATTGCAGAGGTTGTGCAACTTGCTTTGCACCACTGAGACACTAAATGTAGTATAGCAGACACTGTTTAGATGCCACTAAGTTTCAGCACTGTTTGCTATAAAACTAGCGTAGCAAAATGTGCAGGAGGCTAGAATGCAGAGGTGGTGGAACTTGCTTGGCACCAGTGGGACACTAACTTAGTATAGCAGACACTGTTTAGATGCCACTAAGTTTCAGCACTGTTTGCTCTAAAAATAGCGTAGCAAAATGTGCAGGAGTCTAGAATGCAGAGGTGGTGGAACTTGCTTGGCACCAGTGGGACACTAATTTAGTATAGCAGACACTGTTTAGATGCCACTAAGTTTCAGCACTGTTTGCTCTAAAAATAGCGTAGCAAAATTTGCAGGAGGCTAGAATGCAGAGGTGGTGGAACTTGCTTTGCACCAGTGAGATACTAAATGTAGTATAGCAGACACTGTTTGGATGCCACTAAGTTTCAGCACTGTTTGCTATAAAAAAAAGCGTAGCAAAATTTGCAGGAGGCTAGAATGCAGAAGGGGTGGAACTTGCTTGGCACCAGTGGGACACTAAATTTTGAATAGGAGACACTGGATGCCACTAAGTTTCAGCACTGTTTGCTATAAAAAATAGCATAGCAAAATGTGCAGGAGGGTAGATTGCAGAGGTGGTGTAACTTGCTTTGCACCACTGAGACACTAAATGTAGTATAGCAGACACTGTTTGGATGCCACTAAGTTTCAGCAATGTTTGCTATAAAAATAGCGTAGCAAAATGTGCAGGAGGCTAGAATGCAAAGGTGGTGGAACTTGCTTGGCACCAGTGGGACACTAACTTAGTATAGCAGACACTGTTTAGATGCCACTAAGTTTCAGTACTGTTTTCTCTAAAAATAGCGTAGCAAAATGTGCAGGAGTCTAGAATGCAGAGGTGGTGGAACTTGCTTGGCACCAGTGGGACACTAAATTTTCTATAGCTGACACTGTTTAGATGCCACTAAGTTTCAGCACTGTTTGCTCTAAAAATAGCGTAGCAAAATGTGCAGGAGGCTAGAATGCAGAGCTGGTGGAACTTGCTTGGCACCAGTGGGACACTAACTTAGTATAGCAGACACTGTTTAGATGCCACTAAGTTTCAGCACTGTTTGCTCAAAAAATAGCGTAGCAAAATGTGCAGGAGGGTAGATTGCAGAGGTCTTGCAACTTGCTTTGCACCAGTGAGACACTACATGTAGTATAGCAGACACTGTTTGGATGCCACTAAGTTTCAGCACTGTTTGCTTTAAAAATAGCGTAGCAAAATGTGCAGGAGTCTAGAATGCAGAGGTTGTGGAACTTGCTTTGCACCAGTGAGACACTAAATGTAGTATAGCAGATACTGTTTGGATGCCACTAAGTTTCAGCACTGTTTGCTATAAAAAATAGCGTAGCAAAATTTGCAGGAGGCTAGAATGCAGAGGTGGTGGAACTTGCTTGGCACCAGTGGGACAGTAAATTTAGTATAGCAGACACTGTTTGGATGCCACTAAGTTTCAGCACTGTTTGCTATAAAAAATAGCGTAGCAAAATGTGCAGGAGGCTAGAATGCAGAGGTGGTGGAACTTGCTTGGCACCAGTGGGACACTAAATTTTGAATAGGAGACACTGGATGCCACTAAGTTTCAGCACTGTTTGCTATAAAAAATAGCATAGCAAAATGTGCAGGAGGGTAGATTGCAGAGGTTGTGCAACTTGCCTTGCACCAGTGAGACACTAAATGTAGTATAGCAGACACTGTTTGGATGCCACTAAGTTTCAGCACTGTTTGCTATAAAAATAGTGTAGCAAAATGTGCAGTAGGCGAGAATGCAGAGGTGGTGGAACTTGCTTGGCACCAGTGGGACACTAAATTTTCTATAGCAGACACTGTTTGGAAGTTACTCAGTTTCAGCACTGTTTGCTTTAAAAATAGCGTAGCAAAATGTGCAGGAGGGTAGATTGCAGAGGTCTTGCAACTTGCTTTGCACCAGTGAGACACTACATGTAGTATAGCAGACACTGTTTGGATGCAACTAAGTTTCAGCACTGTTTGCTATAAAAATAGTGTAGCAAAATGTGCTGTAGGCTAGAATGCAGAGGTGGTGGTACTTGCTTGGCACCAGTGGGACACTAAATTTTGTATAGCAGACACTGTTTGGATGTTACTCAGTTTCAGCACTGTTTGCTATAAAAATAGCGTAGCAAAATGTGCAGGAGGGTAGATTGCAGAGGTCGTGCAACTTGCTTTGCACCAGTGAGACACTACATGTAGTATAGCAGACACTGTTTAGATGCCACTAAGTTTCAGCACTGTTTGCTATAAAACAAGCGTAGCAGAATGTGCAGGAGGCTAGAATGCAGAGCTGGTGGAACTTGCTTGGCACCAGTGGGACACAAAATTTTGAATAGGAGACACTGGATGCCACTAAGTTTCAGCACTGTTTGCTATAAAAAATAGCATAGCAAAATGTGCAGGCGGCTAGAATGCAGAGGTAGTGGAACATGCTTGGCACCAGTGGGACACTAAATTTTGTATAGCAGACACTGTTTAGATGCCACTAAGTTTCAGCACTGTTTGCTCTAAAAATAGCGTAGCAAAATGTGCAGGAGGCTAGAATGCAGAGATGGTGGAACTTGCTTGGCACCAGTGGGACACAAAATTTAGTATAGCAGACACTGTTTAGATGCCACTAAGTTTCAGCACTGTTTGCTATAAAACTAGCGTAGCGAAATGTGCAGGAGGCTAGAATGCAGAGGTGGTGGAACTTGCTTGGCACCAGTGGGACACTAACTTAGTATAGCAGACACTGTTTAGATGCCACTAAGTTTCAGCACTGTTTGCTCTAAAAATAGCGTAGCAAAATGTGCAGGAGTCTAGAATGCAGAGGTGGTGGAACTTGCTTGGCACCAGTGGGACACTAAATTTTCTATAGCAGACACTGTTTAGATGCCACTAAGTTTCAGCACTGTTTGCTCTAAAAATAGCGTAGCAAAATTTGCAGGAGGCTAGAATGCAGAGGTGGTGGAACTTGCTTTGCACCAGTGAGATGCTAAATGTAGTATAGCAGACACTGTTTGGATGCCACTAAGTTTCAGCACTGTTTGCTATAAAAAATAGCGTAGCAAAATTTGCATGAGGCTAGAATGCAGAGGTGGTGGAACTTTCTTGGCACCAGTGGGACACTAAATTTAGTATATCAGACACTGTTTGGATGCCACTAATTTTAAGCACTGTTTGCTATAAAAAATAGCGTAGTAAAATGTGCAGGAGGCTAGAATGCAGAGGGGGTGGAACTTGCTTGGCACCAGTGGGACACTAAATTTTGAATAGGAGACACTGGATGCCACTAAGTTTCAGCACTGTTTGCTATAAAAAATAGCGTAGCAAAATGTGCAGGAGGGTAGATTGCAGAGGTGGTGTAACTTGCTTTGCACCAGTGAGACACTAAATGTTGTATAGCAGACACTGTTTATATGTCACTAAGTTTCAGCACTGTTTGCTATAACAATAGCGTAGCAAAATGTGCAGGACGCTAGAATGCAAAGGTGGTGGAACTTGCTTGGCACCAGTGGGACACTAACTTAGTATAGCAGACACTGTTTAGATGCCACTAAGTTTCAGTACTGTTTTCTCTAAAAATAGCGTAGCAAAATGTGCAGGAGTCTAGAATGCAGAGGTGGTGGAACTTGCTTGGCACCAGTGGGACACTAAATTTTCTATAGCTGACACTGTTTAGATGCCACTAAGTTTCAGCACTGTTTGCTCTAAAAATAGCGTAGCAAAATGTGCAGGAGGCTAGAATGCAGAGCTGGTGGAACTTGCTTGGCACCAGTGGGACACTAACTTAGTATAGCAGACACTGTTTAGATGCCACTAAGTTTCAGCACTGTTTGCTCTAAAAATAGCGTAGCAAAATGTGCGGGAGTCTAGAATGCAGAGGTTGTGGAACTTGCTTTGCACCAGTGAGACACTAAATGTAGTATAGCAGATACTGTTTGGATGCCACTAAGTTTCAGCACTGTTTGCTATAAAAAATAGCGTAGCAAAATTTGCAGGAGGCTAGAATGCAGAGGTGGTGGAACTTGCTTGGCACCAGTGGGACAGTAAATTTAGTATAGCAGACACTGTTTGGATGCCACTAAGTTTCAGCACTGTTTGCTATAAAAAATAGCGTAGCAAAATGTACAGGAGGCTAGAATGCAGAGGTGGTGGAACTTGCTTGGCACCAGTGGGACACTAAATTTTGAATAGGAGACACTGGATGCCACTAAGTTTCAGCACTGTTTGCTATAAAAAATAGCATAGCAAAATGTGCAGGAGGGTAGATTGCAGAGGTTGTGCAACTTGCTTTGCACCACTGAGACACTAAATGTAGTATAGCAGACACTGTTTAGATGCCACTAAGTTTCAGCACTGTTTGCTATAAAACTAGCGTAGCAAAATGTGCAGGAGGCTAGAATGCAGAGGTGGTGGAACTTGCTTGGCACCAGTGGGACACTAACTTAGTATAGCAGACACTGTTTAGATGCCACTAAGTTTCAGCACTGTTTGCTCTAAAAATAGCGTAGCAAAATGTGCAGGAGTCTAGAATGCAGAGGTGGTGGAACTTGCTTGGCACCAGTGGGACACTAATTTAGTATAGCAGACACTGTTTAGATGCCACTCAGTTTCAGCACTGTTTGCTCTAAAAATAGCGTAGCAAAATTTGCAGGAGGCTAGAATGCAGAGGTGGTGGAACTTGCTTTGCACCAGTGAGATACTAAATGTAGTATAGCAGACACTGTTTGGATGCCACTAAGTTTCAGCACTGTTTGCTATAAAAAAAAGCGTAGCAAAATTTGCAGGAGGCTAGAATGCAGAAGGGGTGGAACTTGCTTGGCACCAGTGGGACACTAAATTTTGAATAGGAGACACTGGATGCCACTAAGTTTCAGCACTGTTTGCTATAAAAAATAGCATAGCAAAATGTGCAGGAGGGTAGATTGCAGAGGTGGTGTAACTTGCTTTGCACCACTGAGACACTAAATGTAGTATAGCAGACACTGTTTGGATGCCACTAAGTTTCAGCAATGTTTGCTATAAAAATAGCGTAGCAAAATGTGCAGGACGCTAGAATGCAAAGGTGGTGGAACTTGCTTGGCACCAGTGGGACACTAACTTAGTATAGCAGACACTGTTTAGATGCCACTAAGTTTCAGTACTGTTTTCTCTAAAAATAGCGTAGCAAAATGTGCAGGAGTCTAGAATGCAGAGGTGGTGGAACTTGCTTGGCACCAGTGGGACACTAAATTTTCTATAGCTGACACTGTTTAGATGCCACTAAGTTTCAGCACTGTTTGCTCTAAAAATAGCGTAGCAAAATGTGCAAGAGGCTAGAATGCAGAGCTGGTGGAACTTGCTTGGCACCAGTGGGACACTACATGTAGTATAGCAGACACTGTTTAGATGCCACTAAGTTTCAGCACTGTTTGCTCTAAAAATAGCGTAACAAAATGTGCAGGAGGGTAGATTGCAGAGGTCTTGCAACTTGCTTTGCACCAGTGAGACACTACATGTAGTATAGCAGACACTGTTTGGATGCCACTAAGTTTCAGCACTGTTTGCTTTAAAAATAGCGTAGCAAAATGTGCAGGAGTCTAGAATGCAGAGGTTGTGGAACTTGCTTTGCACCAGTGAGACACTAAATGTAGTATAGCAGATACTGTTTGGATGCCACTAAGTTTCAGCACTGTTTGCTATAAAAAATAGCGTAGCAAAATTTGCAAGAGGCTAGAATGCAGAGGTGGTGGAACTTGCTTGGCACCAGTGGGACAGTAAATTTAGTATAGCAGACACTGTTTGGATGCCACTAAGTTTCAGCACTGTTTGCTATAAAAAATAGCGTAGCAAAATGTGCAGGAGGCTAGAATCCAGAGGTGGTGGAACTTGCTTGGCACCAGTGGGACACTAAATTTTGAATAGGAGACACTGGATGCCACTAAGTTTCAGCACTGTTTGCTATAAAAAATAGCATAGCAAAATGTGCAGGACGGTAGATTGCAGAGGTTGTGCAACTTGCTTTGCACCAGTGAGACACTAAATGTAGTATAGCAGACACTGTTTGGATGCCACTAAGTTTCAGCACTGTTTGCTATAAAAATAGTGTAGCAAAATGTGCAGTAGGCTAGAATGCAGAGGTGGTGGAACTTGCTTGGCACCAGTGGGACACTAAATTTTCTATAGCAGACACTGTTTGGAAGTTACTCAGTTTCAGCACTGTTTGCTTTAAAAATAGCGTAGCAAAATGTGCAGGAGGGTAGATTGCAGAGGTCTTGCAACTTGCTTTGCACCAGTGAGACACTACATGTAGTATAGCAGACACTGTTTGGATGCCACTAAGTTTCAGCACTGTTTGCTATAAAAATAGTGTAGCAAAATGTGCTGTAGGCTAGAATGCAGAGGTGGTGGTACTTGCTTGGCACCAGTGGGACACTAAATTTTGTATAGCAGACACTGTTTGGATGTTACTCAGTTTCAGCACTGTTTGCTATAAAAATAGCGTAGCAAAATGTGCAGGAGGGTAGATTGCAGAGGTCGTGCAACTTGCTTTGCACCAGTGAGACACTACATGTAGTATAGCAGACACTGTTTAGATGCCACTAAGTTTCAGCACTGTTTGCTATAAAAGAAGCGTAGCAGAATGTGCAGGAGGCTAGAATGCAGAGCTGGTGGAACTTGCTTGGCACCAGTGGGACACAAAATTTAGAAAAGCAGACACTGTTTGGATGCCACTAAGTTTCAGCACTGTTTGCTATAAAAAATAGCGTAGCAAAATTTGCAGGAGGCTAGAATGCAGAGGTGGTGGAACGTGCTTAGCACCAGTGGGACACTAACTTATTATAGCAGACACTGTTTTGATGCCACTAAGTTTCAACACTCTTTGCTCTAAAAATAGCGTAGCAAAATGTGCAGGAGGCTAGAATGCAGAGGTGGTGGAACTTGCTTGGCACCAGTGGGACACTAACTTAGTATAGCAGACACTGTTTAGATGCAACTAAGTTTCAGCACTGTTTGCTATAAAATTAGCGTAGCAAAATGTGCAGGAGGCTAGAATGCAGAGGTGTTGGAACTTGCTTGGCACCAGTGGGCTACAAAATTTAGTATAGCAGACACTGTTTAGATGCCACTAAGTTTCAGCATTGTTTGCTATGAAAATAGCGTAGCAAAATGTGCAGGACGCTAGAATGCAAAGGTGTTGGAACTTGCTTGGAACCTGTGGGACAGAAAATTTAGTATAGCAGACACTGTTTGGATGCCACTAAGTTTCAGCATTGTTTGCTATAAAAATAGCGTAGCAAAATGTGCAGGACGCTAGAATGCAAAGGTGGTGGAACTTGCTTGGCACCAGTGGGACACTAACTTAGTATAGCAGACACTGTTTAGATGCCACTAAGTTTCAACACTCTTTGCTCCAAAAATAGCGTAGCAAAATGTGCAGGAGGCTAGAATGCAGAGGTGGTGGAACTTGCTTGGCACCCGTGGGACACTAAATTTTGTATAGCAGACACTGTTTGGATGCCACTAAGATTCAGCACTGTTTGCTATAAAAATAACGTAGCAAAATGTGCAGCAGGCTAGAATGCAGAGGTGATGAAACTTGCTTGGCACCAGTGGGACACTAAATTTTGAATAGGAGACACTGGATGCCACTAAGTTTCAGCACTGTTTGCTATAAAAAATAGCGTAGCAAAATGTGCAGGACGCTAGAATGCAAAGGTGGTGGAACTTGCTTGGCACCAGTGGGACACTAACTTAGTATAGCAGACACTGTTTAGATGCCACTAAGTTTCAGCACTGTTTGCTCTAAAAATAGCGTATCAAAATGTGCAGGAGTCTAGAATGCAGAGGTGGTGGAACTTGCTTGGCACCAGTGGGACACTAAATTTTCTATAGCAGACACCGTTTAGATGCCACTAAGTTTCAGCACTGTTTGCTATAAAAATAGCGTAGCAAAATGTGCAGCAGGCTAGAATGCAGAGCTGGTGGAACTTGCTTGGCACCAGTGGGACACTAACTTAGTATAGCAGACACTGTTTAGATGCCACTAAGTTTCAGCACTGTTTGCTCTAAAAATAGCGTAGCAAAATGTGCAGGAGTCTAGAATGCAGAGGTGGTGGAACTTGCTTTGCACCAGTGAGATACTAAATGTAGTATAGCAGACACTGTTTGGATGCCACTAAGTTTCAGCACTGTTTGCTATAAAAAATAGCGTAGCAAAATTTGCAGGAGGCTAGAATGCAGAGGTGGTGGAACTTGCTTGGCACCAGTGGGACACTAAATTTAGTATAGCAGACACTGTTTGGATGCCACTAAGTTTCATCACTGTTTGCTATAAAAAATAGCGTAGCAAAATGTGCAGGAGGCTAGAATGCAGAGGGGGTGGAACTTGCTTGGCACCAGCGGGACACTAAATTTTGAATAGGAGACACTGGATGCCACTAAGTTTCAGCACTGTTTGCTATAAAAAATAGCGTAGCAAAATGTGCAGGAGGGTAGATTGCAGAGGTTTGTAACTTGCTTAACACCAGTGGGGCACTAAATTTTGAATAGGAGACACTGGATGCCACTAAGTTTCAGCACTGTTTGCTATAACAATAGCGTAGAAAAATGTGCAGGAGGGTAGATTGCAGAGGTGGTGTAACTTGCTTTGCACCAGTGAGACACTAAATGTAGTATAGCAGACACTGTTTGGATGCCACTAAGTTGCAGCACTGTTTGCTATAAAAATAGCGTAGCAAAATGTGCAGGAGGCTAGAATGCAGAGGTGGTGGAACTTGCTTGGCACCAGTGGGACACTAACTTAGTATAGCAGACACTGTTTAGATGCCACTAAGTTTCAGCACTGTTTGCTATAAAACTAGCGTAGCAAAATGTGCAGGAGGCTAGAATGCAGAGGTGTTGGAACTTGCTTGGCACCAGTGGGACACAAAATTTAGTATAGCAGACACTGTTTAGATGCCACTAAGTTTCAGCACTGTTTGCTACAAAAAATAGCGTAGCAAAATGTGCAGGAGGCTAGCATGCAGAGGTGGTGGAACTTGTTTGGCACCAGTGGGACACTAAATTTAGAATAGCAGACACTGTTTTGATGCCACTAAGTTTCAGCACTGTTTGCTATAAAAAATAGAGTAGCAAAATGTGCAGGAGTCTAGAATGCAGAGGTGGTGGAACTTGCTTGGCACCCGTGGGACACTAAATTTTGTATAGCAGACACTGTTTGGATGCCACCTAGTTTCAGCACTGTTTGCTATAAAAATAGCATAGCACAATGTGCAGGAGGGTAGATTGCAGAGGTCGTGGAACTTGCTTTGCACCAGTGAGACACTAAACATAGTATAGCAGACACTGTTTGGATGCCACTAAGTTTCAGCACTGTTTGCTATAAAGAATAGCGTAGCAAAATGTGCAGGAAGCTAGAATGCAGAGGTGGTGGAACTTGCTTGGCACCAGTGGGACACTAAATTTTGTATAGCAGACACTGTTTAGATGCCACTAAGTTTCAGCACTGTTTGCTCTAAAAAGTGCGTAGCATAATGTGCAGGAGGCTAGAATGCAGAGGTGGTGGAACTTGCTTGGCACCAGTGAGACACTAAATGTAGTATAGCAGACACTGTTTGGATGCCACTAAGTTTCAGCACTGTTTGCTATAAAAAAAAAAAAGCGTAGCAAAATGTGCAGGAGGCTAGAATGCAGAGGTGGTGGAACTTGCTTGGTACCAGTTGGACACAAAATTTAGTATAGCAGACACTGTTTGGATGCCACTAAGTTTCAGCACTGTTTGCTATAAAAAATAGCGTAGCAAAATGTGCAGGAGGCTAGAATGCAGAGGTGGTGGAACTTGCTTGGCACGAGTGGGACACTAAATTTAGTATAGCAGGCACTGCTTGGATGCCATTAAGTTTCAGCACTGTTTGCTATAAAAAATAGCGTAGCAAAATGTGCAGGAGGCTAGAATGCAGAGGTGGTGGAACTTGCTTGGAACTAGTGGGACACTAACTTAGTATAGCAGACACTGTTTAGATGCCACTAAGTTTCAGCACTGTTTGCAATAAAAATAGCGTAGCAAAATGTGCAGGAGTCTAGAATGCAGAGGTGGTGGAACTTGCTTGGCACCAGCGGGACACTACATTTTGTATAGCAGACACTGTTTAGATGCCACTTAGTTTCAGCACTGTTTGCTATAAAACTAACGTAGCAAAATGTGCAGGAGGCTAGAATGCAGAGGTGTTGGAACTTGCTTGGCACCAGTGGGACACAAAATTTAGTATAGCAGACACTGTTTGGATGCCACTAAGTTTCAGCACTGTTTGCTATAAAAATTGCGTAGCAAAATGTGCAGGAGGGTAGATTGCAGAGGTGGTGGAACTTGCTTTGCACCAGTGAGACACTAAATGTAGTATAGCAGACACTGTTTGGATGCCAATAAGTTTCAGCACTGTTTGCTATAAAAAAAAAGCGTAGCAAAATGTGCAAGAGGGTTAATTGCAGAGGTGGTGGAACTTGCTTGGCACCAGTGGAACACTACTTTAGTATAGCAGACACTGTTTGGATGCCACTAAGTTTCACCACTGTTTGCTATAAAACTAGCGTAGCAAAATGTGCAGGAGGCTAGAATGCAGAGGTGGTGGAACTTGCTTGGTACCAGTGGGACACAAAATTTAGTATAGCAGACACTGTTTGGATGCCACTAAGTTTCAGCACTGTTTGCTATAAAAAAAATAGCGTAGCAAAATGTGCAGGAGGCTAGAATGCAGAGGTGTTGGAACTTGCTTGGCACCAGTGGGACACTAATTTTAGTATAGCAGACACTGTTTGGATGCCACTAAGTTTCAGCACTGTTTGCTATAAAAAATAGCGTAGCAAAATGTGCAGGAGGCTAGAATGCAGAGGTGGTGGAATTTGCTTGGCACCAGTGGGACACTAACTTAGTATAGCAGACAATGTTTAGATGCCACTAAGTTTCAGCACTGTTTGCTATAAAACTAGCGTAGCAAAATGTGCAGGAGTCTAGAATGCACAGGTGGTGGAACTTTCTTGGCACCAGTGGGACACTACATTTTGTATAGCAGACACTGTTTAGATGCCACTTAGTTTCAGCACTGTTTGCTATAAAACTAACGTAGCAAAATGTGCAGGAGGATAGAATGCAGAGGTGGTGGAACTTGCTTGGCACCAGTGGGACACAAAATTTAGTATAGCAGACACTGTTTGGATGCCACTAAGTTTCAGCACTGTTTGCTATAAAAATAGCGTAGCAAAATGTGCAGGAGGGTAGATTGCACAGTTGGTGGAACTTGCGTGGCACCAGTGGGACACTACATTTTGTATAGCAGACACTGTTTAGATGCCACTAAGTTTCAGCACTGTTTGCTACAAAGATAGCGTAGCAAAATGTGCAGGAGGGTAGATTGCAGAGGTGGTGGAACTTGCTTTGCACCAGTGAGACACTAAATGTAGTATAGCAGACACTGTTTGGATGCCACTAAGTTTCCGCACTGTTTGCTATAAAAATAGCGTAGCAAAATGTGCAGGAGGCTAGAATGCAGGGGTGATGAAACTTTGTTGGCACCAGTGGGACACTAAACTTTGTACAGCAGACACTGTTTGGATGCCACTAAGTTTCAGCACTGTTTGCTATAAAAAAAAGCGTAGCAAAATGTGCAAGAGGGTGGATTGCAGAGGTGGTGGAACTTTCTTGGCACCAGTGGAACACTACTTTAGTATAGCAGACACTGTTTGGATGCCACTAAGTTTCAGCACTGTTTGCTATAAAAATAGCGTAGCAAAATGTGCAGGAGGCTAGAATGCAGAGGTGGTGGAACTTGCTTGGCACCAGTGGAACACAATTTTGTATAGCAGACACTGTTTGGATGCCACTAAGTTTCAGCACTGTTTGCTATAAAAATAGCGTAGCAATATGTGCAGGAGTCTAGAATGCAGAGGTGGTGGAACTTGCTTGGCACCCGTGGGACACAAAATTTTGTATAGCAGACACTGTTTGGATGTTACTCAGTTTCAGCGCTGTTTGCTATAAAAATAGCGTAGCAAAATGTGCAGGAGGGTAGATTGCAGAGGTCGTGCAACTTGCTTTGCACCAGTGAGACACTAAATGTAGTATAGCAGACACTGTTTGGATGCCACTAAGTTTCAGCACTGTTTGCTATAAAACTAGCATAGCAAAATGTGCAGGAGGCTAGAATGCAGAGGTGTTGGAACTTGCTTGGTACCAGTTGGACACAAAATTTAGTATAGCAGACACTGTTTAGATGCCACTAAGTTTCAGCACTGTTTGCTATAAAAAAAAGCGTAGCAAAATGTGCAAGAGGGTTAATTGCAGAGGTGGTGGAACTTGCTTGGCACCAGTGGAACACTACTTTAGTATAGCAGACACTGTTTAGTTGCCACTAAGTTTCACCACTGTTTGCTATAAAACTAGCGTAGCAAAATGTGCAGGAGGCTAGAATGCAGAGGTGGTGGAACTTGCTTGGCACCAGTGGGACATGAAATTTAGTATAGCAGACACTGTTTGGATGCCACTAAGTTTCAGCACTGTTTGCTATAAAAAATAGCGTAGCAAAATGTGCAGGAGGCTAGAATGCAGAGGTGGTGGAATTTGCTTGGCACCAGTGGGACACTAACTTAGTATAGCAGACAATGTTTAGATGCCACTAAGTTTCAGCACTGTTTGCTATAAAAATAGCGTAGCAAAATGTGCAGGAGTCTAGAATGCACAGGTGGTGGAACTTGCTTGGCACCGGTGGGACACTACATTTTGTATAGCAGACACTGTTTAGATGCCACTAAGTTTCAGCACTGTTTGCTACAAAGATAGCGTAGCAAAATGTGCAGGAGGGTAGATTGCAGAGGTGGTGGAACTTGCTTGGCACCACTGGGACACAAAATTTAGTATAGCAGACACTGTTTGGATGCCACTAAGTTTCAGCACTGTTTGCTATAAAAATAGCGTAGCAAAATGTGCAGGAGGGTAGATTGCACAGTTGGTGGAACTTGCTTGGCACCAGTGGGACACTACATTTTGTATAGCAGACACTGTTTAGATGCCACTAAGTTTCAGCACTGTTTGCTACAAAGATAGCGTAGCAAAATGTGCAGGACGGTAGATTGCAGAGGTGGTGGAACTTGCTTTGCACCAGTGAGACACTAAATGTAGTATAGCAGACACTGTTTAGATGCCACTAAGTTTCCGCACTGTTTGCTATAAAAATAGCGTAGCAAAATGTGCAGGAGGCTAGAATGCAGGGGTGATGAAACTTTGTTGGCACCAGTGGGACACTAAACTTTGTACAGCAGACACTGTTTGGATGCCACTAAGTTTCAGCACTGTTTGCTATAAAAAAAAGCGTAGCAAAATGTGCAAGAGGGTGGATTGCAGAGGTGGTGGAACTTTCTTGGCACCAGTGGAACACTACTTTAGTATAGCAGACACTGTTTGGATGCCACTAAGTTTCAGCACTGTTTGCTATAAAAATAGCATAGCAAAATGTGCAGGAGGCTAGAATGCAGAGGTGGTGGAACTTGCTTGGCACCAGTGGAACACAATTTTGTATATCAGACAATGTTTGGATGCCATTAAGTTTCAGCACTGTTTGCTATAAAAATAGCGTAGCAATATGTGCAGGAGTCTAGAATGCAGAGGTGGTGGAACTTGCTTGGCACCCGTGGGACACTAAATTTTGTATAGCAGACACTGTTTGGATGTTACTCAGTTTCAGCGCTGTTTGCTATAAAAATAGCGTAGCAAAATGTGCAGGAGGGTAGATTGCAGAGGTCGTGCAACTTGCTTTGCACCAGTGAGACACTAAATGTAGTATAGCAGACACTGTTTGGATGCCACTAAGTTTCAGCACTGTTTGCTATAAAACTAGCATAGCAAAATGTGCAGGAGGATAGAATGCAGAGGTGTTGGAACTTGCTTGGCACCAGTTGGACACAAAATTTAGTATAGCAGACACTGTTTAGATGCCACTAAGTTTCAACACTGTTTGCTATAAAACTAGCGTAGCAGAATGTGCAGGAGGCTAGAATGCAGAGGTGGTGGAACTTGCTTGGCACCAGTGGGACACAAAATTTAGTATAGCAGACACTGTTTGGATGCCACTAAGTTTCAGCACTGTTTGCTATAAAAAGTAGCGTAGCAAAATGTGTAGGAGGCTAGAATGCAGAGGTGGTGGAACTTGCTTGGCACCAGTGGGACACTAACTTAGTATAGCAGACACTGTTTAGATGCCACTAAGTTTCAGCACTGTTTGCTATAAAACTAGAGTAGCAAAATGTGCAGGAGGCTAGAATGCAGAGGTGGTGGAACTTGCTTGGCACCCGTGGGACACTAAATTTTGTATAGCAGACACTGTTTGGATGCCACTAAGTTTCAGCACTGTTTGCTATAAAAAAAGCGTAGCAAATTGTGCAAGAGGGTAGATTGCAGAGGTGGTGGAACTTACTTGGCACCAGTGGGACACTACTTTAGTATAGCAGACACTGTTTGGATGCCACTTAGTTTCAGCACTGTTTGCTATAAAACTAACGTAGCAAAATGTGCAGGAGGCTAGAATGCAGAGGTGTTGGAACTTGCTTGGCACCAGTGGGACACAAAATTTAGTATAGCAGACACTGTTTGGATGCCACTAAGTTTCAGCACTGTTTGCTCTAAAAATAACGTAGCAAAATGTGCAGGAGGGTAGATTGCAGAGGTCGTGCAACTTGCTTTGCACCAGTGAGACACTAAATGTAGTATAGCAGACACTGTTTGGATGCCACTAAGTTTCAGCACTGTTTGCTATAAAACTAGCATAGCAAAATGTGCAGGAGGCTAGAATGCAGAGGTGTTGGAACTTGCTTGGCACCAGTTGGACACAAAATTTAGTATAGCAGACACTGTTTAGATGCCACTAAGTTTCAACACTGTTTGCTATAAAACTAGCGTAGCAGAATGTGCAGGAGGGTAGATTGCAGAGGTCGTGCAACTTGCTTTGCACCAGTGAGACACTAAATGTAGTATAGCAGACACTGTTTGGATGCCACTAAGTTTCAGCACTGTTTGCTATAAAACTAGCATAGCAAAATGTGCAGGAGGCTAGAATGCAGAGGTGTTGGAACTTGCTTGGCACCAGTTGGACACAAAATTTAGTATAGCAGACACTGTTTAGATGCCACTAAGTTTCAACACTGTTTGCTATAAAACTAGCGTAGCAGAATGTGCAGGAGGCTAGAATGCAGAGGTGGTGGAACTTGCTTGGCACCAGTGGGACACAAAATTTAGTATAGCAGACACTGTTTGGATGCCACTAAGTTTCAGCACTGTTTGCTATAAAAAGTAGCGTAGCAAAATGTGTAGGAGGCTAGAATGCAGAGGTGGTGGAACTTGCTTGGCACCAGTGGGACACTAACTTAGTATAGCAGACACTGTTTAGATGCCACTAAGTTTCAGCACTGTTTGCTATAAAACTAGAGTAGCAAAATGTGCAGGAGGCTAGAATGCAGAGGTGGTGGAACTTGCTTGGCACCCGTGGGACACTAAATTTTGTATAGCAGACACTGTTTGGATGCCACTAAGTTTCAGCACTGTTTGCTATAAAAAAAGCGTAGCAAATTGTGCAAGAGGGTAGATTGCAGAGGTGGTGGAACTTACTTGGCACCAGTGGGACACTACTTTAGTATAGCAGACACTGTTTGGATGCCACTTAGTTTCAGCACTGTTTGCTATAAAACTAACGTAGCAAAATGTGCAGGAGGCTAGAATGCAGAGGTGTTGGAACTTGCTTGGCACCAGTGGGACACAAAATTTAGTATAGCAGACACTGTTTGGATGCCACTAAGTTTCAGCACTGTTTGCTCTAAAAATAACGTAGCAAAATGTGCAGGAGGGTAGATTGCAGAGGTGGTGGAACTTGCTTGGCACCAGTGGGACACTACATTTTGTATAGCAGACACTGTTTAGATGCCACTAAGTTTCAGCACTGTTTGCTATAAAAATTGCGTAGCAAAATGTGCAGTAGGGTAGATTGCAGAGGTGGTGGAACTTGCTTTGCACCAGTGAGACACTAAATGTAGTATAGCAGACACTGTTTGGATGCCACTAAGTTTCAGCCCTGTTTGCTATAAAAAATAGCGTAGCAAAATGTGCAAGAGGCTAGAATGCAGAGGTGGTGGAACTTGCTTGGCACCAGTGGGACACTACATTTTGTATAGCAGACACTGTTTAGATGCCACTTAGTTTCAGCACTGTTTGCTATAAAACTAACGTAGCAAAATGTGCAGGAGGATAGAATGCAGAGGTGTTGGAACTTGCTTGGCACCAGTGGGACACTAAATTTTGAATAGGAGACACTGGATGCCACTAAGTTTCAGCACTGTTTGCTATAAAAAATAGCGTAGCAAAATGTGCAGGACGCTAGAATGCAAAGGTGGTGGAACTTGCTTGGCACCAGTGGGACACTAACTTAGTATAGCAGACACTGTTTAGATGCCACTAAGTTTCAGCACTGTTTGCTCTAAAAATAGCGTAGCAAAATGTGCAGGAGTCTAGAATGCAGAGGTGGTGGAACTTGCTTGGCACCAGTGGGACACTAAATTTTCTATAGCAGACACTGTTTAGATGCCACTAAGTTTCAGCACTGTTTGCTATAAAAATAGCGTAGCAAAATGTGAAGCAGGCTAGAATGCAGAGCTGGTGGAACTTGCTTGGCACCAGTGGGACACTAACTTAGTATAGCAGACACTGTTTAGATGCCACTAAGTTTCAGCACTGTTTGCTCTAAAAATAGCGTAGCAAAATGTGCAGGAGTCTAGAATGCAGAGGTGGTGGAACTTGCTTTGCACCAGTGAGATACTAAATGTAGTATAGCAGACACTGTTTGGATGCCACTAAGTTTCAGCACTGTTTGCTATAAAAAATAGCGTAGCAAAATTTGCAGGAGGCTAGAATGCAGAGGTGGTGGAACTTGCTTGGCACCAGTGGGACACTAAATTTAGTATAGCAGACACTGTTTGGATGCCACTAAGTTTCATCACTGTTTGCTATAAAAAATAGCGTAGCAAAATGTGCAGGAGGCTAGAATGCAGAGGGGGTGGAACTTGCTTGGCACCAGTGGGACACAAAATTTTGAATAGGAGACACTGGATGCCACTAAGTTTCAGCACTGTTTGCTATAAAAAATAGCGTAGCAAAATGTGCAGGAGGGTAGATTGCAGAGGTTGGTAACTTGCTTAACACCAGTGGGGCACTAAATTTTGAATAGGAGACACTGGATGCCACTAAGTTTCAGCACTGTTTGCTATAACAATAGCGTAGAAAAATGTGCAGGAGGGTAGATTGCAGAGGTGGTGTAACTTGCTTTGCACCAGTGAGACACTAAATGTAGTATAGCAGACACTGTTTGGATGCCACTAAGTTTCAGCACTGTTTGCTATAAAAATAGCGTAGCAAAATGTGCAGGAGGCTAGAATGCAGAGGTGGTGGAACTTGCTTGGCACCAGTGGGACACTAACTTAGTATAGCAGACACTGTTTAGATGCCACTAAGTTTCAGCACTGTTTGCTATAAAACTAGCGTAGCAAAATGTGCAGGAGGCTAGAATGCAGAGGTGTTGGAACTTGCTTGGCACCAGTGGGACACAAAATTTAGTATAGCAGACACTGTTTAGATGCCACTAAGTTTCAGCACTGTTTGCTACAAAAAATAGCGTAGCAAAATGTGCAGGAGGCTAGAATGCAGAGGTGGTGGAACTTGCTTGGCACCAGTGGGACACTAAATTTAGAATAGCAGACACTGTTTTGATGCCACTAAGTTTCAGCACTGTTTGCTATAAAAAATAGAGTAGCAAAATGTGCAGGAGTCTAGAATGCAGAGGTGGTGGAACTTGCTTGGCACCCGTGGAACACTAAATTTTGTATAGCAGACACTGTTTGGATGCCACCTAGTTTCAGCACTGTTTGCTATAAAAATAGCATAGCACAATGTGCAGGAGGGTAGATTGCAGAGGTCGTGGAACTTGCTTTGCACCAGTGAGACACTAAACATAGTATGGCAGACACTGTTTGGATGCCACTAAGTTTCAGCACTGTTTGCTCTAAAAAGTGCGTAGCAAAATGTGCAGGAGGCTAGAATGCAGAGGTGGTGGAACTTGCTTGGCACCAGTGAGACACTAAATGTAGTATAGCAGACACTGTTTGGATGCCACTAAGTTTCAGCACTGTTTGCTATAAAAAAAAAAAAGCGTAGCAAAATGTGCAGGAGGCTAGAATGCAGAGGTGGTGGAACTTGCTTGGTACCAGTTGGACACAAAATTTAGTATAGCAGACACTGTTTGGATGCCACTAAGTTTCAGCACTGTTTGCTATAAAAATAGCGTAGCAAAATGTGCAGGAGGGTAGATTGCAGAGGTGGTGGAACTTGCTTGGCACCAGTGGGACACTACATTTTGTATAGCAGACACTGTTTAGATGCCACTAAGTTTCAGCACTGTTTGCTATAAAACTATCGTAGCAAAATGTGCAGGAGGCTAGAATGCAGAGGTGTTAGAACTTGCTTGGCACCAGTGGGACACAAAATTTAGTATAGCAGACACTGTTTGGATGCCACTAAGTTTCAGCACTGTTTGCTATAAAAAAAAGCGTAGCAAAATGTGCAAGAGGGTTAATTGCAGATGTGGTGGAACTTGCTTGGCACCAGTGGAACACTACTTTAGTATAGCAGACACTGTTTGGATGCCACTAAGTTTCACCACTGTTTGCTATAAAACTAGCGTAGCAAAATGTGCAGGAGGCTAGAATGCAGAGGTGGTGGAACTTGCTTGGTACCAGTGGGACACAAAATTTAGTATAGCAGACACTGTTTGGATGCCACTAAGTTTCAGCACTGTTTGCTATAAAAAATAGCGTAGCAAAATGTGCAGGAGGCTAGAATGCAGAGGTGGTGGAATTTGCTTGGCACCAGTGGGACACTAACTTAGTATAGCAGACAATGTTTAGATGCCACTAAGTTTCAGCATTGTTTGCTATAAAAATAGCGTAGCAAAATGTGCAGGAGGCTAGAATGCAGAGGTGGTGGAACTTGCTTGGCACCAGTGGGACACTACATTTTGTATAGCAGACACTGTTTAGATGCCACTTAGTTTCAGCACTGTTTGCTATAAAACTAACGTAGCAAAATGTGCAGGAGGATAGAATGCAGAGGTGGTGGAACTTGCTTGGCACCAGTGGGACACAAAATTTAGTATAGCAGACACTGTTTGGATGCCACTAAGTTTCAGCACTGTTTGCTATAAAAATAGCGTAGCAAAATGTGCAGGAGGGTAGATTGCACAGTTGGTGGAACTTGCTTGGCACCAGTGGGACACTACATTTTGTATAGCAGACACTGTTTAGATGCCACTAAGTTTCAGCACTGTTTGCTACAAAGATAGCGTAGCAAAATGTGCAGGAGGGTAGATTGCAGAGGTGGTGGAACTTGCTTTGCACCAGTGAGACACTAAATGTAGTATAGCAGACACTGTTTGGATGCCACTAAGTTTCCGCACTGTTTGCTATAAAAATAGCGTAGCAAAATGTGCAGGAGGCTAGAATGCAGGGGTGATGAAACTTTGTTGGCACCAGTGGGACACTAAACTTTGTACAGCAGACACTGTTTGGATGCCACTAAGTTTCAGCACTGTTTGCTATAAAAAAAAGCGTAGCAAAATGTGCAAGAGGGTGGATTGCAGAGGTGGTGGAACTTTCTTGGCACCAGTGGAACACTACTTTAGTATAGCAGACACTGTTTGGATGCCACTAAGTTTCAGCACTGTTTGCTATAAAAATAGCGTAGCAAAATGTGCAGGAGGCTAGAATGCAGAGGTGGTGGAACTTGCTTGGCACCAGTGGAACACAATTTTATATAGCAGACACTGTTTGGATGCCACTAAGTTTCAGCACTGTTTGCTATAAAAATAGCGTAGCAATATGTGCAGGAGTCTAGAATGCAGAGGTGGTGGAACTTGCTTGGCACCCGTGGGACACAAAATTTTGTATAGCAGACACTGTTTGGATGTTACTCAGTTTCAGCGCTGTTTGCTATAAAAATAGCGTAGCAAAATGTGCAGGAGGGTAGATTGCAGAGGTCGTGCAACTTGCTTTGCACCAGTGAGACACTAAATGTAGTATAGCAGACACTGTTTGGATGCCACTAAGTTTCAGCACTGTTAGCTATAAAACTAGCATAGCAAAATGTGCAGGAGGCTAGAATGCAGAGGTGTTGGAACTTGCTTGGTACCAGTTGGACACAAAATTTAGTATAGCAGACACTGTTTAGATGCCACTAAGTTTCAACACTGTTTGCTATAAAACTAGCGTAGCAGAATGTGCAGGAGGCTAGAATACAGAGGTGGTGGAACTTGCTTGGCACCAGTGGGACACAAAATTTAGTATAGCAGACACTGTTTGGATGCCACTAAGTTTCAGCACTGTTTGCTATAAAAAAAGCGTAGCAAAATGTGCAAGAGGGTTAATTGCAGAGGTGGTGGAACTTGCTTGGCACCAGTAGAACACTACTTTAGTATAGCAGACACTGTTTAGATGCCACTAAGTTTCACCACTGTTTGCTATAAAACTAGCGTAGCAAAATGTGCAGGAGGCTAGAATGCAGAGGTGGTGGAACTTGCTTGGCACCAGTGGGACATTAAATTTAGTATAGCAGACACTGTTTGGATGCCACTAAGTTTCAGCACTGTTTGCTATAAAAAATAGCGTAGCAAAATGTGCAGGAGGCTAGAATGCAGAGGTGGTGGAATTTGCTTGGCACCAGTGGGACACTAACTTAGTATAGCAGACAATGTTTAGATGCCACTAAGTTTCAGCACTGTTTGCTATAAAAATAGCGTAGCAAAATGTGCAGGAGTCTAGAATGCAGAGGTGGTGGAACTTGCTTGGCACCAGTGGGACACTACATTTTGTATAGCAGATACTGTTTAGATGCCACTTAGTTTCAGCACTGTTTGCTATAAAACTAACGTAGCAAAATGTGCAGGAGGATAGAATGCAGAGGTGGTGGAACTTGCTTGGCACCAGTGGGACACAAAATTTAGTATAGCAGACACTGTTTGGATGCCACTAAGTTTCAGCACTGTTTGCTATAAAAATAGCGTAGCAAAATGTGCAGGAGGGTAGATTGCACAGTTGGTGGAACTTGCTTGGCACCAGAGGAAAACTACATTTTGTATAGCAGACACTGTTTAGATGCCACTAAGTTTCAGCACTGTTTGCTACAAAGATAGCGTAGCAAAATGTGCAGGAGGGTAGATTGCAGAGGTGGTGGAACTTGCTTTGCACCAGTGAGACACTAAATGTAGTATAGCAGACACTGTTTAGATGCCACTAAGTTTCCGCACTGTTTGCTATAAAAATAGCGTAGCAAAATGTGCAGGAGGCTAGAATGCAGGGGTGATGAAACTTTGTTGGCACCAGTGGGACACTAAACTTTGTACAGCAGACACTGTTTGGATGCCACTAAGTTTCAGCACTGTTTGCTATAAAAAAAAGCGTAGCAAAATGTGCAAGAGGGTGGATTGCAGAGGTGGTGGAACTTTCTTGGCACCAGTGGAACACTACTTTAGTATAGCAGACACTGTTTGGATGCCACTAAGTTTCAGCACTGTTTGCTATAAAAATAGCATAGCAAAATGTGCAGGAGGCTAGAATGCAGAGGTGGTGGAACTTGCTTGGCACCAGTGGAACACAATTTTGTATATCAGACAATGTTTGGATGCCACTAAGTTTCAGCACTGTTTGCTATAAAAATAGCGTAGCAATATGTGCAGGAGTCTAGAATGCAGAGGTGGTGGAACTTGCTTGGCACCCGTGGGACACTAAATTTTGTATAGCAGACACTGTTTGGATGTTACTCAGTTTCAGCGCTGTTTGCTATAAAAATAGCGTAGCAAAATGTGCAGGAGGGTAGATTGCAGAGGTCGTGCAACTTGCTTTGCACCAGTGAGACACTAAATGTAGTATAGCAGACACTGTTTGGATGCCACTAAGTTTCAGCACTGTTTGCTATAAAACTAGCATAGCAAAATGTGCAGGAGGCTAGAATGCAGAGGTGTTGGAACTTGCTTGGCACCAGTTGGACACAAAATTTAGTATAGCAGACACTGTTTAGATGCCACTAAGTTTCAACACTGTTTGCTATAAAACTAGCGTAGCAGAATGTGCAGGAGGCTAGAATACAGAGGTGGTGGAACTTGCTTGGCACCAGTGGGACACAAAATTTAGTATAGCAGACACTGTTTGGATGCCACTAAGTTTCAGCACTGTTTGCTATAAAAAGTAGCGTAGCAAAATGTGTAGGAGGCTAGAATGCAGAGGTGGTGGAACTTGCTTGGCACCAGTGGGACACTAACTTAGTATAGCAGACACTGTTTAGATGCCACTAAGTTTCAGCACTGTTTGCTATAAAACTAGAGTAGCAAAATGTGCAGGAGGCTAGAATGCAGAGGTGGTGGAACTTGCTTGGCACCCGTGGGACACTAAATTTTGTATAGCAGACACTGTTTGGATGCCACTAAGTTTCAGCACTGTTTGCTATAAAAATAGCGTAGCAAAATGTGCAGGAGGGTAGAATGCAGAGGTGGTGGAACTTGCTTTGCACCAGTGAGACACTAAATGTAGTATAGCAGACACTGTTTGGATGCCACTAAGTTTCAGCACTGTTTGCTATAAAAAAAGCGTAGCAAATTGTGCAAGAGGGTAGATTGCAGAGGTGGTGGAACTTACTTGGCACCAGTGGGACACTACTTTGGTATAGCAGACACTGTTTGGATGCCACTTAGTTTCAGCACTGTTTGCTATAAAACTAACGTAGCAAAATGTGCAGGAGGCTAGAATGCAGAGGTGTTGGAACTTGCTTGGCACCAGTGGGACACAAAATTTAGTATAGCAGACACTGTTTGGATGCCACTAAGTTTCAGCACTGTTTGCTCTAAAAATAACGTAGCAAAATGTGCAGGAGGGTAGATTGCAGAGGTGGTGGAACTTGCTTGGCACCAGTGGGACACTACATTTTGTATAGCAGACACTGTTTAGATGCCACTAAGTTTCAGCACTGTTTGCTATAAAAATTGCGTAGCAAAATGTGCAGTAGGGTAGATTGCAGAGGTGGTGGAACTTGCTTTGCACCAGTGAGACACTAAATGTAGTATAGCAGACACTGTTTGGATGCCACTAAGTTTCAGCCCTGTTTGCTATAAAAAATAGCGTAGCAAAATGTGCAAGAGGCTAGAATGCAGAGGTGGTGGAACTTGCTTGGCACCAGTGGGACACTACATTTTGTATAGCAGACACTGTTTAGATGCCACTTAGTTTCAGCACTGTTTGCTATAAAACTAACGTAGCAAAATGTGCAGGAGGATAGAATGCAGAGGTGTTGGAACTTGCTTGGCACCAGTGGGACACAAAATTTAGTATAGCAGACACTGTTTGGATGCCACTAAGTTTCAGCACTGTTTGCTATAAAAATAGCGTAGCAAAATGTGCAGGAGGGTAGATTGCACAGTTGGTGGAACTTGCTTGGCACCAGTGGGACACTACATTTTGTATAGCAGACACTGTTTAGATGCCACTAAGTTTCAGCACTGTTTGCTACAAAGATAGCGTAGCAAAATGTGCAGGAGGGTAGATTGCGAAGGTGGTGGAACTTGCTTTGCACCAGTGGGACACTAAATGTAGTATAGCAGACACTGTTTGGATGCCACTAAGTTTCAGCACTGTTTGCTTTAAAAATAGCGTAGCAAAATGTGCAGGAGGCTAGAATGCAGGGGTGATGAAACTTTCTTGGCACCAGTGGGACACTAAACTTTGTACAGCAGACACTGTTTGGATGCCACTAAGTTTCAGCACTGTTTGCTATAAAAAAAAGCGTAGCAAAATGTGCAAGAGGGTGGATTGCAGAGGTGGTGGAACTTTCTTGGCACCAGTGGAACACTACTTTAGTATAGCAGACACTGTTTGGATGCCACTAAGTTTCAGCACTGTTTGCTATAAAAATAGCGTAGCAAAATGTGCAGGAGGCTAGAATGCAGAGGTGGTGGAACTTGCTTGGCACCAGTGGAACACAATTTTGTATAGCAGACACTGTTTGGATGCCTCTAAGTTTCAGCGCTGTTTGCTATAAAAATAGAGTAGCAAAATGTGCAGGAGGGTAGATTGCAGAGGTCGTGCAACTTGCTTTGCACCAGTGAGACACTAAATGTAGTATAGTAGACACTGTTTGGATGCCACTAAGTTTCAGCACTGTTTGCTATAAAACTAGCGTAGCAAAATGTGCAGGAGGCTAGAATGCAGAGGTGTTGGAACTTGCTTGGCACCAGTGGGACACAAAATTTAGTATAGCAGACACTGTTTGGATGCCACTAAGTTTCAGCACTGTTTGCTATAAAAAGTAGCGTAGCAAAATGTGTAGGAGGCTAGAATGCAGAGGTGGTGGAACTTGCTTGGCACCAGTGGGACACTAACTTAGTATAGCAGACACTGTTTGGATGCCTCTAAGTTTCAGCGCTGTTTGCTATAAAAATAGAGTAGCAAAATGTGCAGGAGGGTAGATTGCAGAGGTCGTGCAACTTGCTTTGCACCAGTGAGACACTAAATGTAGTATAGCAGACACTGTTTGGATGCCACTAAGTTTCAGCACTGTTTGCTATAAAACTAGCGTAGCAAAATGTGCAGGAGGCTAGAATGCAGAGGTGTTGGAACTTGCTTGGCACCAGTGGGACACAAAATTTAGTATAGCAGACACTGTTTAGATGCCACTAAGTTTCAGCACTGTTTGCTATAAAATTAGCGTAGCAGAATGTGCAGGAGTCTAGAATGCAGAGGTGGTGGAACTTGTTTGGCACCAGTGGGACACTAAATTTTGTATAGCAGACACTGTTTAGATGCCACTAAGTTTCAGCACTGTTTGCCATAAAACTAGCGTAGCAAAATCTGCAGGAGGCTAGAATGCAGAGGTGGTGGAACTTGCTTGGCACCCGTGGGACACTAAATTTTGTATAGCAGACACTGTTTGGATGCCACTAAGTTTCAGCACTGTTTGCTATAGGCTTCTGCCACACTCACGTGAAATTCACGCACGTGCCGAGAGACACGTATTTTCCCTGCGTGTTGCGTGCAGGTAAGTACGTGTCTCTGGTACGTGCGTGACACGTGTGTTCTACGTGTGCTATCCGCGATAGAACACGTAGAACCGGTAATTATTATACTCACCTGGTCCTTCCTGATGTCCGCGCTGCTGTCTGTGGTGCTGATCCTCGGCTCCAGCCCTCCCGTCTCCCCGCTGCTGCTGCTGCTGCCAGGCAGTGAAGTGAATATTCAATGAGAATAATGAGCGGCGTTCGGCAGCAAGAGGCAGCAGCGGCAGAGACAGGAGGGCTGGAGAAGGTGAGTTAATGTTTTGTTTTTTTTTCAATGACATGTGTGTTTTCTCCGGCGCGTGTCACACGGGACCGCATCCACACTACACCCGTGTGGTGCAGGTGCGGGCCGCGTGAAACCCGTGCTGCCGGTGAAAAAACGGACATGTCAGCGCTTTGAAAATCGCACACACGTACAAACGCACACGGACACACGTTCCGTGTGGTTTTACGTGTGTGTGCCTGCTACCATAGGGTAGCATTGCTGTACGTGTCTCCGTGCCGCCGGTACGTGTAAAAAATGACAAACACGTGCCGGCGGCACGGATGTGTGGCGCTAGCCATAAAAATAGCGTAGCAAAATGTGCAAGAGGGTAGATTGCTGAGGTGGTGGAACTTGCTTTGCACCAGTGAGACACTAAATGTAGTATAGCAGACACTGTTTGGATGCCACTAAGTTTCAGCACTGTTTGCTATAAAAAAAGCGTAGCAAAATGTGCAAGAGGGTAGATTGCAGAGGTCGTGGAACTTACTTGGCACCAGTGGGACACTAATTTAGTATAGCAGACACTGTTTGGATGCCACTAAGTTTCAGCACTGTTTGCTATAAAAAATAGCGTAGCAAAATTTGCAGGAGGCTAGAATGCAGAAGTGGTGGACCTTGCTTGGCACCAGTGGGACACAAAATTTAGTATAGCAGACACTGTTTGGATGCCACTAAGTTTCAGCACTGTTTGCTATAAAAAATAGCATAGCAAAATGTGCTGGAGTCTAGATTGCAGAGGTGGTGGAACTTGCTTGGCACCAGTGGGACACTAAATTTTGTATAGCAGACACTGTTTGGATGCCACTAAGATTCAGCACTGTTTGCTATAAAAATAACGTAGCAAAATGTGCAGGAGGCTAGAATGCAGAGGTGATGAAACTTGCTTGGCACCAGTGGGACACTAAATTTTGAATAGGAGACACTGGATGCCACTAAGTTTCAGCACTGTTTGCTATAAAAAATAGCGTAGCAAAATGTGCAGGAGGCTAGAATGCAGAGGTAGTGGAACATGCTTGGCACCAGTGGGACACTAAATTTTGTATAGCAGACACTGTTTAGATGCCACTAAGTTTCAGCACTGTTTGCTCTAAAAATAGCGTAGCAAAATGTGCAGGAGGCTAGAATGCAGAGGTGGTGGAACTTGCTTGGCACCAGTGGGACACAAAATTTAGTATAGCAGACACTGTTTAGATGCCACTAAGTTTCAGCACTGTTTGCTATAAAACTAGCATAGCAAAATGTGCAGGAGGCTAGAATGCAGAGCTGGTGGAACTTGCTTGGCACCAGTGGGACACTAACTTAGTATAGCAGACACTGTTTAGATGCCACTAAGTTTCAGCACTGTTTGCTCTAAAAAATAGCGTAGCAAAATGTGCAGGAGGGTAGATTGCAGAGGTTGGTAACTTGCTTGACACCAGTGGGGCACTAAATTTTGAATAGGAGACACTGGATGCCACTAAGTTTCAGCATTGTTTGCTATAACAATAGCGTAGAAAAATGTGCAGGAGGGTAGATTGCAGAGGTGGTGTAACTTGCTTTGCACCAGTGAGACACTAAATGTAGTATAGCAGACACTGTTTGGATGCCACTAAGTTTCAGCACTGTTAGCTATAAAAATAGCGTAGCAAAATGTGCAGGAGGCTAGAATGCAGAGGTGGTGGAACTTGCTTGGCACCAGTGGGACACTAACTTAGTATAGCAGACACTGTTTAGATGCCACTAAGTTTCAGCACTGTTTGCTATAAAACTAGCGTAGCAAAATGTGCAGGAGGCTAGAATGCAGAGGTGCTGGAACTTGCTTGACACCAGTGGGGCACTAAATTTTGAATAGGAGACACTGGATGCCGCTAAGTTTCAGCACTGTTTGCTATAAAAAATAGGGTAGCAAAATGTGCAGGAGGCTAGAATGCAGAGGTGGTGAAACTTGCTTGGCACCAGTGGGACACAAAATTTAGTATAGCAGACATTGTTTGGATGCCACTAAGTTTCAGCACTGTTTGCTATAAAAAATAGCGTAGCAAAATGTGCAGGAGGCTAGAATGCAGAGGTGGTGGAACTTGCTTGGCACCAGTGAGACACTAAACATAGTATAGCAGACACTGTTTGGATGCCACTAAGTTTCAGCACTGTTTGCTATAAAAATAGCATAGCACAATGTGCAGGAGGGTAAATTGCAGAGGTCGTGGAACTTGCTTTGCACCAGTGAGACACTAAACATAGTATAGCAGACACTGTTTGGATGCCACTAAGTTTCAGCACTGTTTGCTATAAAAAATAGCGTAGCAAAATGTGCAGGAAGCTAGAATGCAGAGGTGATGGAACTTGCTTGGCACCAGTGGGACACTAAATTTTGTATAGCAGACACTGTTTGGATGCCACTAAGTTTCAGCACTGTTTGCTCTAAAAAGAGCGTAGCAAAATGTGCAGGAGGCTAGAATGCAGAGGTGGTGGAACTTGCTTGGCACCAGTGGGACACTAAATGCAGTATAGCAGACACTGTTTGGATGCCACTAAATTTCAGCACTGTTTGCTATAAAAAAAAGCGTAGCAAAATGGGCAGGAGGCTAGAATGCAGAGGTGGTGGAACTTGCTTGGTACCAGTGGGACACAAAATTTAGTATAGCAGACACTGTTTGGATGCCACTAAGTTTCAGCACTGTTTGCTATAAAAACTAGCGTAGCAAAATGTGCAGGAGGCTAGAATGCAGAGGTGTTGGAACTTGCTTGGCACCAGTGGGACACAAAATTTAGTATAGCAGACACTGTTTAGATGCCACTAAGTTTCAGCACTGTTTGCTATAAAACTAGCGTAGCAAAATGTGCAGGAGGCTAGAATACAGAGGTGGTGGAACTTGCTTGGCACCAGTGGGACACAAAATTTAGTATAGCAGACACTGTTTGGATGCCACTAAGTTTCAGCACTGTTTGCTATAAAAAGTAGCGTAGCAAAATGTGTAGGAGGCTAGAATGCAGAGGTGGTGGAACTTGCTTGGCACCAGTGGGACACTAACTTAGTATAGCAGACACTGTTTAGATGCCACTAAGTTTCAGCACTGTTTGCTATAAAAATAGCGTAGCAAAATGTGCAGGAGTCTAGAATGCAGAGGTAGTGGAACTTGCTTGGCACCAGTGGGACACTAAATTTTGTATAGCAGACACTGTTTGGATGCCACTAAGATTCAGCACTGTTTGCTATAAAAATAACGTAGCAAAATGTGCAGGAGGCTAGAATGCAGAGGTGATGAAACTTGCTTGGCACCAGTGGGACACTAAATTTTGAATAGGAGACACTGGATGCCACTAAGTTTCAGCACTGTTTGCTATAAAAAATAGCGTAGCAAAATGTGCAGGAGGCTAGAATGCAGAGGTAGTGGAACATGCTTGGCACCAGTGGGACACTAAATTTTGTATAGCAGACACTGTTTAGATGCCACTAAGTTTCAGCACTGTTTGCTCTAAAAATAGCGTAGCAAAATGTGCAGGAGGCTAGAATGCAGAGGTGGTGGAACTTGCTTGGCACCAGTGGGACACAAAATTTAGTATAGCAGACACTGTTTAGATGCCACTAAGTTTCAGCACTGTTTGCTATAAAACTAGCGTAGCAAAATGTGCAGGAGGCTAGAATGCAGAGCTGGTGGAACTTGCTTGGCACCAGTGGGACACTAACTTAGTATAGCAGACACTGTTTAGATGCCACTAAGTTTCAGCACTGTTTGCTCTAAAAATAGCATAGTAAAATGTGCAGGAGTCTATAATGCAGAGGTGGTGGAACTTGCTTTGCACCAGTGAGATACTAAATGTAGTATAGCAGACACTGTTTGGATGCCACTAAGTTTCAGCACTGTTTGCTATAAAAAATAGCGTAGCAAAATTTGCAGGAGGCTAGAATGCAGAGGTGGTGGAACTTGCTTGGCACCAGTGGGACACTAAATTTAGTATAGCAGACACTGTTTGGATGCCACTAAGTTTCAGCACTGTTTGCTATAAAAAATAGCGTAGCAAAATGTGCAGGAGGCTAGAATGCAGAGGGGGTGGAACTTGCTTGGCACCAGTGGGACACTAAATTTTGAATAGGAGACACTGGATGCCACTAAGTTTCAGCACTGTTTGCTATAAAAAATAGCGTAGCAAAATGTGCAGGAGGCTAGAATGCAGAGGTAGTGGAACATGCTTGGCACCAGTGGGACACTAAATTTTGTATAGCAGACACTGTTTAGATGCCACTAAGTTTCAGCACTGTTTGCTCTAAAAATAGCGTAGCAAAATGTGCAGGAGGCTAGAATGCAGAGGTGGTGGAACTTGCTTGGCACCAGTGGGACACAAAATTTAGTATAGCAGACACTGTTTAGATGCCACTAAGTTTCAGCACTGTTTGCTATAAAACTAGCGTAGCAAAATGTGCAGGAGGCTAGAATGCAGAGCTGGTGGAACTTGCTTGGCACCAGTGGGACACTAACTTAGTATAGCAGACACTGTTTAGATGCCACTAAGTTTCAGCACTGTTTGCTCTAAAAATAGCGTAGTAAAATGTGCAGGAGTCTATAATGCAGAGGTGGTGGAACTTGCTTTGCACCAGTGAGATACTAAATGTAGTATAGCAGACACTGTTTGGATGCCACTAAGTTTCAGCACTGTTTGCTATAAAAAATAGCGTAGCAAAATTTGCAGGAGGCTAGAATGCAGAGGTGGTGGAACTTGCTTGGCACCAGTGGGACACTAAATTTAGTATAGCAGACACTGTTTGGATGCCACTAAGTTTCAGCACTGTTTGCTATAAAAAATAGCGTAGCAAAATGTGCAGGAGGCTAGAATGCAGAGGGGGTGGAACTTGCTTGGCACCAGTGGGACACTAAATTTTGAATAGGAGACACTGGATGCCACTAAGTTTCAGCACTGTTTGCTATAAAAAATAGCGTAGCAAAATGTGCAGGAGGTTAGATTGCAGAGGTTGGTAACTTGCTTGACACCAGTGGGGCACTAAATTTTGAATAGGAGACACTGGATGCCACTAAGTTTCAGCATTGTTTGCTATAACAATAGCGTAGAAAAATGTGCAGGAGGGTAGATTGCAGAGGTGGTGTAACTTGCTTTGCACCAGTGAGACACTAAATGTAGTATAGCAGACACTGTTTGGATGCCACTAAGTTTCAGCACTGTTTGCTATAAAAATAGCGTAGCAAAATGTGCAGGAGGCTAGAATGCAGAGGTGGTGGAACTTGCTTGGCACCAGTGGGACACTAACTTAGTATAGCAGACACTGTTTAGATGCCACTAAGTTTCAGCACTGTTTGCTATAAAACTAGCGTAGCAAAATGTGCAGGAGGCTAGAATGCAGAGGTGCTGGAACTTGCTTGACACCAGTGGGGCACTAAATTTTGAATAGGAGACACTGGATGCCGCTAAGTTTCAGCACTGTTTGCTATAAAAAATAGGGTAGCAAAATGTGCAGGAGGCTAGAATGCAGAGGTGGTGAAACTTGCTTGGCACCAGTGGGACACAAAATTTAGTATAGCAGACATTGTTTGGATGCCACTAAGTTTCAGCACTGTTTGCTATAAAAAATAGCGTAGCAAAATGTGCAGGAGGCTAGAATGCAGAGGTGGTGGAACTTGCTTGGCACCCGTGGGACACTAAATTTTGTATAGCAGACACTGTTTGGATGCCACCTAGTTTCAGCACTGTTTGCTATAAAAATAGCATAGCACAATGTGCAGAGGGTAAATTGCAGAGGTCGTGGAACTTGCTTTGCACCAGTGAGACACTAAACATAGTATAGCAGACACTGTTTGGATGCCACTAAGTTTCAGCACTGTTTGCTATAAAAAATAGCGTAGCAAAATGTGCAGGAAGCTAGAATGCAGAGGTGATGGAACTTGCTTGGCACCAGTGGGGCACTAAATTTTGTATAGCAGACACTGTTTGGATGCCACTAAGTTTCAGCACTGTTTGCTCTAAAAAGAGCGTAGCAAAATGTGCAGGAGGCTAGAATGCAGAGGTGGTGGAACTTGCTTGGCACCAGTGGGACACTAAATGTAGTATAGCAGACACTGTTTGGATGCCACTAAGTTTCAGCAATGTTTGCTATAAAAAAAAAGCGTAGCAAAATGGGCAGGAGGCTAGAATGCAGAGGTGGTGGAACTTGCTTGGTACCAGTGGGACACAAAATTTAGTATAGCAGACACTGTTTGGATGCCACTAAGTTTCAGCACTGTTTGCTATAAAAAATAGCGTAGCAAAATGTGCAGGAGGCTAGAATGCAGAGGTGGTGGAACTTGCTTGACACCAGTGGGGCACTAAATTTTGAATAGGAGACACTGGATGCCGCTAAGTTTCAGCACTGTTTGCTATAAAAAATAGCGTATCAAAATGTGCAGGAGGCTAGAATGCAGAGGTGGTGAAACTTGCTTGGCACCAGTGGGACACAAAATTTAGTATAGCAGACATTGTTTGGATGCCAATAAGTTTCAGCACTGTTTGCTATAAAAAATAGCGTAGCAAAATGTGCAGGAGGCTACAATGCAGAAGTGGTGGAACTTGTTTGGCACCCGTGGGACACTAAATTTTGTATAGCAGACACTGTTTGGATGCCACCTAGTTTCAGCACTGTTTGCTATAAAAATAGCATAGCACAATGTGCAGGAGGGTAGATTGCAGAGGTCGTGGAACTTGCTTTGCACCAGTGAGACACTAAACATAGTATAGCAGACACTGTTTGGATGCCAGTAAGTTTCAGCACTATTTGCTATAAAAAATAGCGTAGCAAAATGTGCAGGAAGCTAGAATGCAGAGGTGGTGGAACTTGCTTGGCACCAGTGGGACACTAAATGTAGTATAGCAGACACTGTTTGGATGCCACTAAGTTTCAGCACTGTTTGCTATAAAAAAAAGCGTAGCAAAATGTGCAGGAGGCTAGAATGCAGAGGTGGTGGAACTTGCTTGGCACCAGTGGGACACAAAATTTAGTATAGCAGACACTGTTTGGATGCCACTAAGTTTCAGCACTGTTTGCTATAAAAAGTAGCGTAGCAAAATGTGTAGGAGGCTAGAATGCAGAGGTGGTGGAACTTGCTTGGCACCAGTGGGACACTAACTTAGTATAGCAGACACTGTTTAGATGCCACTAAGTTTCAGCACTGTTTGCTATAAAACTAGAGTAGCAAAATGTGCAGGAGGCTAGAATGCAGAGGTGGTGGAACTTGCTTGGCACCCGTGGGACACTAAATTTTGTATAGCAGACACTGTTTGGATGCCACTAAGTTTCAGCACTGTTTGCTATAAAAATAGCGTAGCAAAATGTGCAGGAGGGTAGAATGCAGAGGTGGTGGAACTTGCTTTGCACCAGTGAGACACTAAATGTAGTATAGCAGACACTGTTTGGATGCCACTAAGTTTCAGCACTGTTTGCTATAAAAAATAGCGTAGCAAAATTTGCAGGAGGCTAGAATGCAGAGGTGGTGGAACTTGCTTGGCACCAGTGGGACACTAAATTTAGTATAGCAGACACTGTTTGGATGCCACTAAGTTTCAGCACTGTTTGCTATAAAAAATAGCGTAGCAAAATGTGCAGGAGGCTAGAATGCAGAGGGGGTGGAACTTGCTTGGCACCAGTGGGACACTAAATTTTGAATAGGAGACACTGGATGCCACTAAGTTTCAGCACTGTTTGCTATAAAAAATAGCGTAGCAAAATGTGCAGGAGGGTAGATTGCTGAGGTTGGTAACTTGCTTGACACCAGTGGGGCACTAAATTTTGAATAGGAGACACTGGATGCCACTAAGTTTCAGCATTGTTTGCTATAACAATAGCGTAGAAAAATGTGCAGGAGGGTAGATTGCAGAGGTGGTGTAACTTGCTTTGCACCAGTGAGACACTAAATGTAGTATAGCAGACACTGTTTGGATGCCACTAAGTTTCAGCACTGTTTGCTATAAAAAATAGCGTAGCAAAATGTGCAGGAGGCTAGAATGCAGAGGTAGTGGAACATGCTTGGCACCAGTGGGACACTAAATTTTGTATAGCAGACACTGTTTAGATGCCACTAAGTTTCAGCACTGTTTGCTCTAAAAATAGCGTAGCAAAATGTGCAGGAGGCTAGAATGCAGAGGTGGTGGAACTTGCTTGGCACCAGTGGGACACAAAATTTAGTATAGCAGACACTGTTTAGATGCCACTAAGTTTCAGCACTGTTTGCTATAAAACTAGCGTAGCAAAATGTGCAGGAGGCTAGAATGCAGAGCTGGTGGAACTTGCTTGGCACCAGTGGGACACTAACTTAGTATAGCAGACACTGTTTAGATGCCACTAAGTTTCAGCACTGTTTGCTCTAAAAATAGCGTAGCAAAATGTGCAGGAGGCTAGAATGCAGAGGTGGTGGAACTTGCTTGGCACCAGTGGGACACAAAATTTAGTATAGCAGACACTGTTTAGATGCCACTAAGTTTCAGCACTGTTTGCTATAAAACTAGCGTAGCAAAATGTGCAGGAGGCTAGAATGCAGAGCTGGTGGAACTTGCTTGGCACCAGTGGGACACTAACTTAGTATAGCAGACACTGTTTAGATGCCACTAAGTTTCAGCACTGTTTGCTCTAAAAATAGCGTAGTAAAATGTGCAGGAGTCTATAATGCAGAGGTGGTGGAACTTGCTTTGCACCAGTGAGATACTAAATGTAGTATAGCAGACACTGTTTGGATGCCACTAAGTTTCAGCACTGTTTGCTATAAAAAATAGCGTAGCAAAATTTGCAGGAGGCTAGAATGCAGAGGTGGTGGAACTTGCTTGGCACCAGTGGGACACTAAATTTAGTATAGCAGACACTGTTTGGATGTCACTAAGTTTCAGCACTGTTTGCTATAAAAAATAGCGTAGCAAAATGTGCAGGAGGCTAGAATGCAGAGGGGGTGGAACTTGCTTGGCACCAGTGGGACACTAAATTTTGAATAGGAGACACTGGATGCCACTAAGTTTCAGCACTGTTTGCTATAAAAAATAGCGTAGCAAAATGTGCAGGAGGATAGATTGCAGAGGTTGGTAACTTGCTTGACACCAGTGGGGCACTAAATTTTGAATAGGAGACACTGGATGCCACTAAGTTTCAGCATTGTTTGCTATAACAATAGCGTAGAAAAATGTGCAGGAGGGTAGATTGCAGAGGTGGTGTAACTTGCTTTGCACCAGTGAGACACTAAATGTAGTATAGCAGACACTGTTTGGATGCCACTAAGTTTCAGCACTGTTTGCTATAAAAATAGCGTAGCAAAATGTGCAGGAGGCTAGAATGCAGAGGTGCTGGAACTTGCTTGACACCAGTGGGGCACTAAATTTTGAATAGGAGACACTGGATGCCGCTAAGTTTCAGCACTGTTTGCTATAAAAAATAGGGTAGCAAAATGTGCAGGAGGCTAGAATGCAGAGGTGGTGAAACTTGCTTGGCACCAGTGGGACACAAAATTTAGTATAGCAGACATTGTTTGGATGCCACTAAGTTTCAGCACTGTTTGCTATAAAAAATAGCGTAGCAAAATGTGCAGGAGGCTAGAATGCAGAGGTGGTGGAACTTGCTTGGCACCCGTGGGACACTAAATTTTGTATAGCAGACACTGTTTGGATGCCACCTAGTTTCAGCACTGTTTGCTATAAAAATAGCATAGCACAATGTGCAGAGGGTAAATTGCAGAGGTCGTGGAACTTGCTTTGCACCAGTGAGACACTAAACATAGTATAGCAGACACTGTTTGGATGCCACTAAGTTTCAGCACTGTTTGCTATAAAAAATAGCGTAGCAAAATGTGCAGGAAGCTAGAATGCAGAGGTGATGGAACTTGCTTGGCACCAGTGGGACACTAAATTTTGTATAGCAGACACTGTTTGGATGCCACTAAGTTTCAGCACTGTTTGCTCTAAAAAGAGCGTAGCAAAATGTGCAGGAGGCTAGAATGCAGAGGTGGTGGAACTTGCTTGGCACCAGTGGGACACTAAATGTAGTATAGCAGACACTGTTTGGATGCCACTAAGTTTCAGCACTGTTTGCTATAAAAAAAAAGCGTAGCAAAATGGGCAGGAGGCTAGAATGCAGAGGTGGTGGAACTTGCTTGGTACCAGTGGGACACAAAATTTAGTATAGCAGACACTGTTTGGATGCCACTAAGTTTCAGCACTGTTTGCTATAAAAAATAGCGTAGCAAAATGTGCAGGAGGCTAGAATGCAGAGGTGGTGGAACTTGCTTGACACCAGTGGGGCACTAAATTTTGAATAGGAGACACTGGATGCCGCTAAGTTTCAGCACTGTTTGCTATAAAAAATAGCGTATCAAAATGTGCAGGAGGCTAGAATGCAGAGGTGGTGAAACTTGCTTGGCACCAGTGGGACACAAAATTTAGTATAGCAGACATTGTTTGGATGCCAATAAGTTTCAGCACTGTTTGCTATAAAAAATAGCGTAGCAAAATGTGCAGGAGGCTAGAATGCAGAAGTGGTGGAACTTGTTTGGCACCCGTGGGACACTAAATTTTGTATAGCAGACACTGTTTGGATGCCACCTAGTTTCAGCACTGTTTGCTATAAAAATAGCATAGCACAATGTGCAGGAGGGTAGATTGCAGAGGTCGTGGAACTTGCTTTGCACCAGTGAGACACTAAACATAGTATAGCAGACACTGTTTGGATGCCAGTAAGTTTCAGCACTGTTTGCTATAAAAAATAGCGTAGCAAAATGTGCAGGAAGCTAGAATGCAGAGGTGGTGGAACTTGCTTGGCACCAGTGGGACACTAAATGTAGTATAGCAGACACTGTTTGGATGCCACTAAGTTTCAGCACTGTTTGCTATAAAAAAAAGCGTAGCAAAATGTGCAGGAGGCTAGAATGCAGAGGTGGTGGAACTTGCTTGGCACCAGTGGGACACAAAATTTAGTATAGCAGACACTGTTTGGATGCCACTAAGTTTCAGCACTGTTTGCTATAAAAAGTAGCGTAGCAAAATGTGTAGGAGGCTAGAATGCAGAGGTGGTGGAACTTGCTTGGCACCAGTGGGACACTAACTTAGTATAGCAGACACTGTTTAGATGCCACTAAGTTTCAGCACTGTTTGCTATAAAACTAGAGTAGCAAAATGTGCAGGAGGCTAGAATGCAGAGGTGGTGGAACTTGCTTGGCACCAGTGGGACACTACATTTTGTATAGCAGACACTGTTTAGATGCCACTAAGTTTCAGCACTGTTTGCTATAAAAATTGCGTAGCAAAATGTGCAGTAGGGTAGATTGCAGAGGTGGTGGAACTTGCTTTGCACCAGTGAGACACTAAATGTAGTATAGCAGACACTGTTTGGATGCCACTAAGTTTCAGCCCTGTTTGCTATAAAAAATAGCGTAGCAAAATGTGCAAGAGGCTAGAATGCAGAGGTGGTGGAACTTGCTTGGCACCAGTGGGACACTACATTTTGTATAGCAGACACTGTTTAGATGCCACTTAGTTTCAGCACTGTTTGCTATAAAACTAACGTAGCAAAATGTGCAGGAGGATAGAATGCAGAGGTGTTGGAACTTGCTTGGCACCAGTGGGACACAAAATTTAGTATAGCAGACACTGTTTGGATGCCACTAAGTTTCAGCACTGTTTGCTATAAAAATAGCGTAGCAAAATGTGCAGGAGGGTAGATTGCACAGTTGGTGGATTTTGCTTGGCACCAGTGGGACACTACATTTTGTATAGCAGACACTGTTTAGATGCCACTAAGTTTCAGCACTGTTTGCTACAAAGATAGCGTAGCAAAATGTGCAGGAGGGTAGATTGCGAAGGTGGTGGAACTTGCTTTGCACCAGTGAGACACTAAATGTAGTATAGCAGACACTGTTTGGATGCCACTAAGTTTCAGCACTGTTTGCTTTAAAAATAGCGTAGCAAAATGTGCAGGAGGCTAGAATGCAGGGGTGATGAAACTTTCTTGGCACCAGTGGGACACTAAACTTTGTACAGCAGACACTGTTTGGATGCCACTAAGTTTCAGCACTGTTTGCTATAAAACTAGCGTAGCAAAATGTGCAGGAGGCTAGAATGCAGAGGTGCTGGAACTTGCTTGACACCAGTGGGGCACTAAATTTTGAATAGGAGACACTGGATGCCGCTAAGTTTCAGCACTGTTTGCTATAAAAAATAGGGTAGCAAAATGTGCAGGAGGCTAGAATGCAGAGGTGGTGAAACTTGCTTGGCACCAGTGGGACACAAAATTTAGTATAGCAGACATTCTTTGGATGCCACTAAGTTTCAGCACTGTTTGCTATAAAAAATAGCGTAGCAAAATGTGCAGGAAGCTAGAATGCAGAGGTGATGGAACTTGCTTGGCACCAGTGGGACACTAAATTTTGTATAGCAGACACTGTTTGGATGCCACTAAGTTTCAGCACTGTTTGCTCTAAAAAGAGCGTAGCAAAATGTGCAGGAGGCTAGAATGCAGAGGTGGTGGAACTTGCTTGGCACCAGTGGGACACTACATGTAGTATAGCAGACACTGTTTGGATGCCACTAAGTTTCAGCACTGTTTGCTATAAAAAAAAAGCGTAGCAAAATGGGCAGGAGGCTAGAATGCAGAGGTGGTGGAACTTGCTTGGTACCAGTGGGACACAAAATTTAGTATAGCAGACACTGTTTGGATGCCACTAAGTTTCAGCACTGTTTGCTATAAAAAATAGCGTAGCAAAATGTGCAGGAGGCTAGAATGCAGAGGTTGTGGAACTTGCTTGGCACCAGTGGGACACTTAATTTAGTATAGCAGGCACTGCTTGGATGCCACTAAGTTTCAGCACTGTTTGCTATAAAGAATAGCGTAGCAGAATGTGCAGGAGGGTAGATTGCAGAGGTTGGTAACTTGCTTGACACCAGTGGGGCACTAAATTTTGAATAGGAGACACTGGATGCCACTAAGTTTCAGCACTGTTTTCTATAACAATAGCGTAGAAAAATGTGCAGGAGGGTAGATTGCAGAGGTGGTGGAACTTGCTTTGCACCAGTGAGACACTAAATGTTGTATACCAGACACTGTTTGGATGCCACTAAGTTTCAGCACTGTTTGCTATAAAAATAGCGTAGCAAAATGTGCAGGAGGCTAGAATGCAGAGGTGGTGGAACTTGCTTGGCACCAGTGGGACACAAAATTTAGTATAGCAGACACTGTTTAGATGCCACTAAGTTTCAGCACTGTTTGCTACAAAAAATAGCGTAGCAAAATGTTCAGGAGGCTAGAATGCAGAGGTGGTGGAACTTGCTTGACACCAGTGGGGCACTAAATTTTGAATAGGAGACACTGGATGCCGCTAAGTTTCAGCACTGTTTGCTATAAAAAATAGCGTATCAAAATGTGCAGGAGTCTAGAATGCAGAGGTGGTGGAACTTGCTTGGCACCCGTGGGACACTAAATTTTGTATAGCAGACACTGTTTGGATGCCACCTAGTTTCAGCACTGTTTGCTATAAAAATAGCATAGCACAATGTGCAGGAGGGTAGATTGCAGAGGTCGTGGAACTTGCTTTGCACCAGTGAGACACTAAACATAGTATAGCAGACACTGTTTGGATGCCAGTAAGTTTCAGCACTGTTTGCTATAAAAAATAGCGTAGCAAAATGTGCAGGAAGCTAGAATGCAGAGGTGGTGGAACTTGCTTGGCACCAGTGGGACGCTAAATTTTGTATATCAGACACTGTTTAGATGCCACTAAGTTTCAGCACTGTTTGCTCTAAAAAGAGCGTAGCAAAATGTGTAGGAGGCTAGAATGCAGAGGTGGTGGAACTTGCTTGGCACCAGTGGGACACTAAATGTAGTATAGCAGACACTGTTTGGATGCCACTAAGTTTCAGCACTGTTTGCTATAAAAAAAAGCGTAGCAAAATGTGCAGGAGGCTAGAATGCAGAGGTGGTGGAACTTGCTTGGTACCAGTGGGACACAAAATTTAGTATAGCAGACACTGTTTGGATGCCACTAAGTTTCAGCACTGTTTGCTATAAAAAATAGCGTAGCAAAATGTGCAGGAGGCTAGAATGCAGAGGTGGTGGAACTTGCTTGGCACTAGTGGGACACTAACTTAGTATAGCAGACACTGTTTAGATGCCACTAAGTTTCAGCACTGTTTGCAATAAAAATAGCGTAGCAAAATGTGCAGGAGTCTAGAATGCAGAGGTGGTGGAACTTGCTTGGCACCAGTGGGAAACAAAATTTAGTATAGCAGACACTGTTTGGATGCGACTAAATTTCAGCACTGTTTGCTATAAAAATTGCGTAGCAAAATGTGCAGGAGGGTAGATTGCAGAGGTGGTGGAACTTGCTTTGTACCAGTGAGACACTAAATGTAGTATAGCAGACACTGTTTGGATGCCACTAAGTTTCAGCACTGTTTGCTATAAAAAAAAGCGTAGCAAAATGTGCAAGAGGGTTAATTGCAGAGGTGGTGGAACTTGCTTGGCACCAGTGGGACACTACATTTTGTATAGCAGACACTGTTTAGATGCCACTTAGTTTCAGCACTGTTTGCTATAAAACTAACGTAGCAAAATGTGCAGGAGGATAGAATGCAGAGGTGTTGGAACTTGCTTGGCACCAGTGGGACACAAAATTTAGTATAGCAGACACTGTTTGGATGCCACTAAGTTTCAGCACTGTTTGCTATAAAAATAGCGTAGCAAAATGTGCAGAAGGGTAGATTGCACAGTTGGTGGAACTTGCTTGGCACCAGTGAGACACTAAATTTAGTATAGCAGACACTGTTTGGATGCCACTAAGTTTCAGCACTGTTTGCTACAAAGATAGCGTAGCAAAATGTGCAGGAGGGTAGATTGCAGAGGTGGTGGAACTTGCTTTGCACCAGTGAGACACTAAATGTAGTATAGCAGACACTGTTTGGATGCCACTAAGTTTCAGCACTGTTTGCTATAAAAATAGCATAGCAAAATGTGCAGGAGGCTAGAATGCAGGGGTGATGAAACTTTCTTGGCACCAATGGGACACTAAACTTTGTACAGCAGACACTGTTTGGATGCCACTAAGTTTCAGCACTGTTTGCTATAAACAAAATAGCGTAGCAAAATGTGCAGGAGGCTAGAATGCAGATGTGTTGGAACTTGCTTGGCACCAGTGGGACACTAAATTTAGTATAGCAGACACTGTTTGGATGCCACTAAGTTTCAGCACTGTTTGCTATAAAAAATAGCGTAGCAAAATGTGCAGGAGGGTAGAATGCAGAGGTGGTGGAATTTGCTTGGCACCAGTGGGACACAAAATTTAGTATAGCAGACACTGTTTGGATGCCACTAAGTTTCAGCACTGTTTGCTATAAAAATATCGTAGCAAAATGTGCAGGAGGGTAGATTGCACAGTTGGTGGAACTTGCTTGGCACCAGTGGGACACTACATTTTGTATAGCAGACACTGTTTAGATGCCACTAAGTTTCAGCACTGTTTGCTACAAAGATAGCGTAGCAAAATGTGCAGGAGGGTAGATTGCAGAGGTGGTGGAACTTGCTTTGCACCAGTGAGACACTAAATGTAGTATAGCAGACACTGTTTAGATGCCACTAAGTTTCAGCACTGTTTGCTATAAAAATAGCGTAGCAAAATGTGCAGGAGGCTAGAATGCAGAGGTGGTGGAACTTGCTTGGCACCAGTGGAACACAATTTTGTATAGCAGACACTGTTTAGATGCCACTAAGTTTCAGCACTGTTTGCCATAAAACTAGCGTAGCAAAATGTGCAGGAGGCTAGAATGCAGAGGTGGTGGAACTTGCTTGGCACCCGTGGGACACTAAATTTTGTATAGCAGACACTGTTTGGATGCCACTAAGTTTCAGCACTGTTTGCTATAAAAATAGCGTAGCAAAATGTGCAAGAGGGTAGACTGCAGAGGTGGTGGAACTTGCTTTGCACCAGTGAGACACTAAATGTAGTATAGCAGACACTGTTTGGATGCCACTAAGTTTCAGCACTGTTTGCTATAAAAATAGCATAGCAAAATGTGCAGGAGTCTAGAATGCAGAGGTGGTGGAACTTGCTTGGCACCAGTGGGACACAAAATTTAGTATAGCAGACACTGTTTGGATGCCACTAAGTTTCAGCACTGTTTGCTATAAAAAATAGCGTAGCAAAATGTGCAGGAGTCTAGAATGCAGAGGTGGTGGAACTTGCTTGGCACCAGTGGGACACAAAATTTAGTATAGCAGACACTGTTTGGATGCTACTAAGTTTCAGCACTGTTTGCTATAAAAATAGCGTAGCAATATGTGCAGGAGTCTAGAATGCAGAGGTGGTGGAACTTGCTTGGCACCCGTGGGACACAAAATTTAGTATAGCAGACACTGTTCGGATGCTACTAAGTTTTAGCACTGTTTGCTATAAAAATAGCGTAGCAAAATGTGCAGGAGGGTAGATTGCAGAGTTCGTGCAACTTGCTTTGCACCAGTGAGACACTAAATGTAGTATAGCAGACACTGTTTGGATGCCACTAAGTTTCAGCACTGTTTGCTCTAAAAAATAGCGTAGCAAAATGTGCAGGAGGCTAGAATGTAGAGGTGGTGGAACTTGCTTGGCACCAGTGGGACAAAAAATTTAGTATAGCAGACACTGTTTGGATGCCACTAAGTTTCAGCATTGTTTGCTATAAAAATAGCGTAGCAAAATGTGCAGAAAGCTAGAATGCAGAGGTGGTGGAACTTGCTTGGCACCAGTGGGACACTAAATTTAGAATAGCAGACACTGTTTGGATGCCACTAAATTTCAGCACTGTTTGCTATAAAAAATAGCGTAGCAAAATTTGCAGGAGGATAGAATGCAGAGGTGTTGGAACTTGCTTGGCACCAGTGGGACACTAAATTTAGTATAGCAGACACTGTTTGGATGCCACTAAGTTTCAGCACTGTTTGCTATAAAAATAGCGAAGCAAAATGTGCAGGAGGGTACATTGCAGAGGTGGTGGAACTTGCTTTGCACCAATGAGACACTAAATGAAGTATAGCAGACACTGTTTGGATGACATTAAGTTTCAGCACTGTTTGCTATAAAAATAGCGTAGCAAAATCTGCAGGAGGCTAGAATGCAGGGGTGATGAAACTTAATTGGCACCAGTGGGACACTAAACTTTGTACAGCAGACACTGTTTGGATGCCACTAAGTTTCAGCACAGTTTGCTATAAAAATAGCGTAGCGAAATATGCAAGAGGCTAGAATGCAGAGGTGGTGGAACTTGCTTGGCACCAGTGGGACACTAAATTTAGAATAGCAGACACTGTTTGGATGCCACTAAGTTTCAGCACTGTTTGCTATAAAAAATGGCGTAGCCAAATTTGCAGGAGGCTAAAATGCAGAGGTGGTGGAACTTGCTTGGCACCAGTGGGACACTAAATTTAGTATAGCAGACACTGTTTGGATACCATTAAGTTTAATCACTGTTTGCTATAAAAAATAGCGTAGCAAAATGTGCAGGAGGCTAGAATGCAGAGGTGGTGGAACTTGCTTGGCACCAGTGGGACACTAAATTTTGAATAGGAGACACTGGAAGCCACTAAGTTTCAGAACTGTTTGCTATAAAAAATAGCGTAGCAAAATGTGCAGGAGGCTAGAATGGAAAGGTGGTGGAACTTGCTTGGCACCAGTGGGACACTAAATTTTGAATAGGAGTCACTGGATGCCACTAAGTTTCAGAACTGTTTGCTATAAAAAATAGCGTAGCAAAATGTGCAGGAGGCTAGAATGCAGAGGTGTTGGAACTTCCTTGGCACCAGTGGGACACAAAATTTTGTATAGCAGACACTGTTTAGATGCCACTAAGTTTCAGCACTGTTTGCTATAAAAATAGCGTAGCAAAATGTGCAGGAGGCTAGAATGCAGGGGTGATGAAACTTTCTTGGCACCAGTGGGACACTAAACTTTGTACAGCAGACACTGTTTGGATGCCACTAAGTTTCAGCACTGTTTGCTATAAAAAAAAGCGTAGCAAAATGTGCAAGAGGGTAGATTGCAGAGGTGGTGGAACTTTCTTGGCACCAGTGGAACACTCCTTTAGTATTGCAGACACTGTTTGGATGCCACTAAGTTTCAGCACTGTTTGCTATAAAAATAGCGTAGCAAAATGTGCAGGAGGCTAGAATGCAGAGGTGGTGGAACTTGCTTGGCACCAGTGGAACACAATTTTGTATAGCAGACACTGTTTAGATGCCACTAAGTTTCAGCACTGTTTGCCATAAAACTAGCGTAGCAAAATGTGCAGGAGGCTAGAATGCAGAGGTGGTGGAACTTGCTTGGCACCCGTGGGACACTAAATTTTGTATAGCAGACACTGTTTGGATGCCACTAAGTTTCAGCACTGTTTGCTATAAAAAATAGCGTAGCAAAATGTGCAGGAGTCTAGAATGCAGAGGTGGTGGAACTTGCTTGGCACCAGTGGGACACTAAATTTTCTATAGCAGACACTGTTTAGATGCCACTAAGTTTCAGCACTGTTTGCTATAAAACTAGCGTAGCAAAACGTGCAGGAGTCTAGAAAGCAGAGGTGGTGGAACTTGCTTGGCACCAGTGGGACACAAAATTTAGTATAACAGACACTGTTTGGATGCCACTAAGTTTCAGCATTGTTTGCTATAAAAATAGCGTAGCAAAATGTGCAGAAAGCTAGAATGCAGAGGTGGTGGAACTTGCTTGGCACCAGTGGGACACTAAATTTAGAATAGCAGACACTGTTTGGATGCCACTAAATTTCAGCACTGTTTGCTATAAAAAATAGCGTAGCAAAATTTGCAGGAGGATAGAATGCAGAGGTGTTGGAACTTGCTTGGCACCAGTGGGACACTAAATTTAGTATAGCAGACACTGTTTGGATGCCACTAAGTTTCAGCACTGTTTGCTATAAAAATAGCGAAGCAAAATGTGCAGGAGGGTACATTGCAGAGGTGGTGGAACTTGCTTTGCACCAATGAGACACTAAATGAAGTATAGCAGACACTGTTTGGATGACATTAAGTTTCAGCACTGTTTGCTATAAAAATAGCGTAGCAAAATCTGCAGGAGGCTAGAATGCAGGGGTGATGAAACTTAATTGGCACCAGTGGGACACTAAACTTTGTACAGCAGACACTGTTTGGATGCCAATAAGTTTCAGCACAGTTTGCTATAAATATAGCGTAGCGAAATATGCAAGAGGCTAGAATGCAGAGGTGGTGGAACTTGCTTGGCACCAGTGGGACACTAAATTTAGAATAGCAGACACTGTTTGGATGCCACTAAGTTTCAGCACTGTTTGCTATAAAAAATGGCGTAGCAAAATTTGCAGGAGGCTAAAATGCAGAGGTGGTGGAACTTGCTTGGCACCAGTGGGACACTAAATTTAGTATAGCAGACACTGTTTGGATACCATTAAGTTTAATCACTGTTTGCTATAAAAAATAGCGTAGCAAAATGTGCAGGAGGCTAGAATGCAGAGGTGGTGGAACTTGCTTGGCACCAGTGGGACACTAAATTTTGAATAGGAGACACTGGAAGCCACTAAGTTTCAGAACTGTTTGCTATAAAAAATAGCGTAGCAAAATGTGCAGGAGGCTAGAATGGAAAGGTGGTGGAACTTGCTTGGCACCAGTGGGACACTAAATTTTGAATAGGAGTCACTGGATGCCACTAAGTTTCAGAACTGTTTGCTATAAAAAATAGCGTAGCAAAATGTGCAGGAGGCTAGAATGCAGAGGTGTTGGAACTTGCTTGGCACCAGTGGGACACAAAATTTTGTATAGCAGACACTGTTTAGATGCCACTAAGTTTCAGCACTGTTTGCTATAAAAATAGCGTAGCAAAATGTGCAGGAGGCTAGAATGCAGGGGTGATGAAACTTTCTTGGCACCAGTGGGACACTAAACTTTGTACAGCAGACACTGTTTGGATGCCACTAAGTTTCAGCACTGTTTGCTATAAAAAAAAGCGTAGCAAAATGTGCAAGAGGGTAGATTGCAGAGGTGGTGGAACTTTCTTGGCACCAGTGGAACACTCCTTTAGTATTGCAGACACTGTTTGGATGCCACTAAGTTTCAGCACTGTTTGCTATAAAAATAGCGTAGCAAAATGTGCAGGAGGCTAGAATGCAGAGGTGGTGGAACTTGCTTGGCACCAGTGGAACACAATTTTGTATAGCAGACACTGTTTAGATGCCACTAAGTTTCAGCACTGTTTGCCATAAAACTAGCGTAGCAAAATGTGCAGGAGGCTAGAATGCAGAGGTGGTGGAACTTGCTTGGCACCCGTGGGACACTAAATTTTGTATAGCAGACACTGTTTGGATGCCACTAAGTTTCAGCACTGTTTGCTATAAAAAATAGCGTAGCAAAATGTGCAGGAGTCTAGAATGCAGAGGTGGTGGAACTTGCTTGGCACCAGTGGGACACTAAATTTTCTATAGCAGACACTGTTTAGATGCCACTAAGTTTCAGCACTGTTTGCTATAAAACTAGCGTAGCAAAACGTGCAGGAGTCTAGAAAGCAGAGGTGGTGGAACTTGCTTGGCACCAGTGGGACACAAAATTTAGTATAGCAGACACTGTTTGGATGCTACTAAGTTTCAGCACTGTTTGCTATAAAAATAGCGTAGCAATATGTGCAGGTGTCTAGAATGCAGAGGTGGTGGAACTTGCTTGGCACCCGTGGGACACTAAATTTTGTATAGCAGACACTGTTTGGATGTTACTCAGTTTTAGCACTGTTTGCTATAAAAATAGCGTAGCAAAATGTGCAGTAGGGTAGATTGCAGAGTTCGTGCAACTTGCTTTGCACCAGTGAGACACTAAATGTAGTATAGCAGACACTGTTTGGATGCCACTAAGTTTCAGCACTGTTTGCTATAAAAATAGCGTAGCAAAATGTGCAGTAGGCTAGAATGCAGAGGTTGTGGAACTTGCTTGGCACCAGTGGGACACTAAATTTTGAATAGGAGACACTGGATGCCACTAAGTTTCAGCACTGTTTGCTATAAAAAATAGCGTAGCAAAATGTGCAGGAGGCTAGATTAGAGAAGTGGTGGAACTTTTTGGCACCAGTGGGACACTAAATTTTGTATAGCAGACACTGTTTAGATGCCACTAAGTTTCAGCACTGTTTGCTCTAAAAATAGCGTAGCAAAATGTGCAGGAGGTTAGAATACAGAGCTGGTGAAACTTGCTTGACACCAGTGGGACACAAAATTTAGTATAGCAGACACTGTTTAGATGCCACTAAGTTTCAGCACTGTTTGCTATAAAATTAGCGTAGCAAAATGTGCAGGAGGCTAGAATGTAGAGGTGGTGTAACTTGCTTGGCACCAGTGGGACACAAAATTTAGTATAGCAGACACTGTTTGGATGCCACTAAGATTCAGCATTTTTTGCTATAAAAATAGCGTAGCAAAATGTGCAGGAAGCTAGAATGCAGAGGTGATGGAACTTGCTTGGCACCAGTGGGACACTAAATTTAGTATAGCAGACACTGTTTGGATGCCACTAAGTTTCAGCACTGTTTGCTATAAAAATAGCGTAGCAAAATGTGCAGGAGGGTACTATGCAGAGGTGGTGGAACTTGCTTTGCACCAATGAGACACTAAATGAAGTATAGCAGACACTGTTTGGATGCCACTAAGTTTCAGCACAGTTTGCTATAAAAATAGCTTAGCGAAATATGCAAGAGGCTAGAATGCAGAGGTGGTGGAACTTGCTTGGCACCAGTGGGACACTAAATTTAGAATAGCAGACACTGTTTGGATGCCACTAAGTTTCAGCACTGTTTGCTATAAAAAATGGCGTAGCAAAATTTACAGGAGGCTAAAATGCAGAGGTGGTGGAACTTGCTTGGCACCAGTGGGACACTAAATTTAGTATAGCAGACACTGTTTGGATACCATTAAGTTTAAGCACTGTTTGCTATAAAAAACAGCGTAGCAAAATGTGCAGGAGGCTAGAATGGAGAGGTGGTGGAACTTGCTTGGCACCAGTGGGACACTAAATTTTGAATAGGAGACACTGGATGCCACTAAGTTTCAGAACTGTTTGCTATAAAAAATAGCGTAGCAAAATGTGCAGGAGGCTAGAATGCAGAGGTGTTGGAACTTGCTTGGCACCAGTGGGACACAAAATTTTGTATAGCAGACACTGTTTAGATGCCACTAAGTTTCAGCACTGTGTGCTATAAAAATAGCGTAGCAAAATGTGCAGGAGGCTAGAATGCAGAGGTGTTGGAACTTGCTTGGCACCAGTGGGACACAAAATTTTGTATAGCAGACACTGTTTAGATGCCACTAAGTTTCAGCACTGTTTGCTATAAAACTAGCGTAGCAAAATGTGCAGGAGGCTAGAATGTAGAGGTGGTGGAACTTGCTTGGCACCAGTGGGACAAAAAATTTAGTATAGCAGACACTGTTTGGATGCCACTAAGTTTCAGCATTGTTTGCTGTTACGAGGGGGACCCGGGGAAGCGTGCCAAGATGGGAAATGGACTGCTTCCGCCGGTCAAGGTCCACTCTGCGGTGTAAGGGACCGCCGCTATGGTGGGTGAAGAGTGAGCGGGTTGCTGCTAGCGATCGTCTGGAATGTCACAGACGATCTATGTACACCGATCTGCCCTAACCCGTGAGGGTTGTATGGCACAGATCTCACGTCTCGGTGTACCTGTTGCACGGGGAAGCACAGAGGTGCCCACGCACGTGTGCCAGTGGAAGTCACGAGAATATGGCACGAGGGTAGCACAGAGGTGCCCACGCACGTGTGCTTTCAATAAGCAGGTGAGTCCAATGGAGACTTGAGGAGCTCACCTGGGACAGGAACACGGCCTGTTGACGGGGGTACTGCCGGAGCAGCAAGGCAGGAACACGGCCTGCAAACGAGGTACTGCCGGAGCAGCAAGGGCCAAGCCGACAAGAGACAGTAATGCCTGAGCAGTGGCGTGGCAGCACGCTGCCAGACATCCAAACATAGAAGGACGGTCGCGCACCGCCATGATGGCAGGGGGAGCTTTTAAGGAGGTGCAGCTCCACCCGAGGGCGGGCGCGAGGCGGAGATGACGGACTTGACCCAATCAGGGTCCACGACGTCCCAGCCTGGCCAGTCAGGATTGACCACGTCACCAGCCTTGTCATCAAGCCGTGTGACGTCAGTGAGCGAATCAGGACCCACCACGCATTGCACATGCTCACCCTCCTGCCTCTGGGAAATAGAGGCGGGATCCTCGGTCTCACAATGTGCAGAGATAACGGGAATCTCACTGCTTCCCTGAGCAGTAAACCTCTGCACATTGCGTAGCCTCGCAGACCTTCGGGGCCGCTGAGCAGGAGAGTCTGCGGCAGGCCAGGAATGGGAGACCGCTTCACTCCTTGTAACAGGAGAACCACTAGGTGTCACCCTTCTGCTGCCTCTCTGAGAAGGTATCTCCTGCACACTGCGCAGTCTGGCAGACCTTCGGCGCTGCTGAGCAGGAGTGCTCGTGGCAGGCAAGGAATGGGAGACTGCCTCAGTCCTTGCCTCAGGAGAGCCACGAGATGTAACAGTTTGCTATAAAAATAGCGTAGCAAAATGTGCAGGAAGCTAGAATGCAGAGGTGGTGGAACTTGTTTGGTACCAGTGGGACACTAAATTTAGAATAGCAGACACTGTTTGGATGCCACTAAGTTTCAGCACTGTTTGCTATAAAAAATAGTGTAGCAAAATGTGCAGGAGGGTAGATTGCAGAGGTGGTGGAACTTGCTTGGCACCAGTGGGACACTACTTTAGTATAGCAGACACTGTTTGGATGCTACTAAGTTTCAGCACTGTTTGCTATAAAAAATAACGTATCAAAATGTGCAGGAGGTTAGAATGCAGAGGTGGTGGAACTTGTTTGGCACCAGTGGGACACTAAATTTTGAATAGGAGACACTGGATGCCACTAAGTTTCAGAACTGTTTGCTATAAAAAATAGCGTAGCAAAATGTGCAGGAGGCTAGAATGCAGAGGTGGTGGAACTTCCTTGGCACTAGTGGGACACAAACTTAGTATAGCAGACACTGTTTGGATGCCAATAAGTTTCAGCACTGTTTGTTCTAAAAATAGCGTAGCAAAATGTTCAGGAGCTTAGAATGCAGAGGTGGTGGAACTTGCTTGGCACCAGTGGGACACTAATTTAGTATAGCAGACACTGTTTAGATGCCACTAAGTTTCAGCACTGTTTGCTATAAAAATAGCGTAGCAAAATGTGCAGGAGTCTAGAATGCAGAGGTGGTGGAACTTGCTTGGCACCAGTGGGACACTAAATTTAGTATAGCAGACACTGTTTGGATGCCACTAAGTTTCAGCACTGTTTGCTATAAAAAATAGCGTACCAAAATGTGCAGGAGGCTAGAATGCAGAGGTGGTGGAACTTGCTTGGCACCAGTGGGACACTAAATTTTGAATAGGAGACACTGGATGCCACTAAGTTTCAGCACTGTTTGCTATAAAAAATAGCGTAGCAAAATGTGCAGGAGGCTAGAATGGAGAGGTGGTGGAACTTTTTGGCACCAGTGTGACACTAAATTTTGTATAGCAGACACTGTTTAGATGCCACTAAGTTTCAGCACTGTTTGCTCTAAAAATAGCGTAGCAAAATGTTCAGGAGGTTAGAATGCAGAGCTGGTGAAACTTGCTTGGCACCAGTGGGACACAAAATTTAGTATAGCAGACACTGTTTAGATGCCACTAAGTTTCAGCACTGTTTGCTATAAAACTAGCGTAGCAAAATGTGTAGGAGGCTAGAATGTAGAGGTGGTGGAACTTGCTTGGCACCAGTGGGACACAAAATTTAGTATAGCAGACACTGTTTGGATGCCACTAAGTTTCAGCATTGTTTGCTATAAAAATAGCGTAGCAAAATGTGCAGGAAGCTAGAATGCAGAGGTGGTGGAACTTGCTTTGCACCATTGGGACACTAAATTTAGAATAGCAGAGACTGTTTGGATGCCACTAAGTTTCAGCACTGTTTGCTATAAAAAATAGCGTAGCAAAATGTGCAGGAGGCCAAAATGCAGGGGTGATGAAACTTACTTGGCACCAGTGGGACACTAAACCTTGTACAGCAGACACTGTTTGGATGCCACTAAGTTTTAGCACTGTTTGCTATAAAAAAAAGCGTAGCAAAATGTGCAAGAGGGTAGATTGCAGAGGTGGTGGAACTTGCTTGGCACCAGTGGGACACTAAATTTAGAATAGCAGACACTGTTTGGATGCCACTAAGTTTCAGCACTGTTTGCTATAAAAATAGCGTGGAAAAATTTGCAGGAGGCTAGAATGCAGGGGTGATGAAACTTACTTGGCACCAGTGGGACACTAAACTTTGTACAGCAGACACTGTTTGGATGCCACTAAGTTTCAGCAGTGTTTTCTATAAAAAAAAGCGTAGCAAAATGTGCAAGAGGGTAGATTGAAGAGGTGGTGGAACTTGCTTGGCACCAGTGGGACACTACTTTAGTATAGCAGACACTGTTTGGATGCCACTAAGTTTCAGCACTGTTTGCTATAAAAAATAACGTATCAAAATGTGCAAGAGGGTAGATTGCAGAGGTAGTGGAACTTGCTTGGCACCAGTGGGACACTACTTTAGTATAGCAGACACTGTTTGGATGCCACTAAGTTTCAGCACAGTTTGCTATAAAAATAGCGTAGTGAAATGTGCAGGAGGTTAGAATGCAGAGGTGGTGGAACTTGCTTGGCACCAGTGGGACACTAAATTTTGAATAGGAGACACTGGATGCCACTAAGTTTCAGAACTGTTTGCTATAAAAAATAGCGTAGCAAAATGTGCAGGAGGCTAGAATGCAGAGGTGGTGGAACTTCCTTGGCACTAGTGGGACACTAAATTTTGAATAGGAGACACTGGATGCCACTAAGTTTCAGCACTGTTTGCTATAAAAAATAGCGTAGCAAAATGTGCAAGAGGGTAGATTGAAGAGGTGGTGGAACTTGCTTGGCACCAGTGGGACACTACTTTAGTATAGCAGACACTGTTTGGATGCCACTAAGTTTCAGCACTGTTTGCTATAAAAAATAACGAATCAAAATGTGCAAGAGGGTAGATTGCAGAGGTAGTGGAACTTGCTTGGCACCAGTGGGACACTACTTTAGTATAGCAGACACTGTTTGGATGCTACTAAGTTTCAGCACTGTTTGCTATAAAAATAGCGTAGGAAAATGTGCAGGAGGCTAGAATGCAGAGGTGGTGGAACTTGCTTGGCACCAGTGGGACACTAAATTTAGTAAAGCAGACACTGTTTGGATGCCACTAAGTTTCAGCACTGTTTGCTATAAAAAATAACGTACCAAAATGTGCAGGAGGCTAGTATGCAGAGGTGGTGGAACTTGCTTGGCACCAGTGGGACACTAAATTTTGAATAGGAGACACTGGATGCCACTAAGTTTCAGCACTGTTTGCTATAAAAAATAGCGTAGCAAAATGTGCAGGAGGCTAGAATGGAGAGGTGGTGGAACTTTTTGGCACCAGTGTGACACTAAATTTTGTATAGCAGACACGGTTTAGATGCCACTAAGTTTCAGCACTGTTTGCTCTAAAAATAGCGTAGCAAAATGTTCAGGAGGTTAGAATGCAGAGCTGGTGAAACTTGCTTGGCACCAGTGGGACACAAAATTTAGTATAGCAGACACTGTTTAGATGCCACTAAGTTTCAGCACTGTTTGCTATAAAAATAGCGTAGCAAAATGTGCAGGAAGCTAGAATGCAGAGGTGGTGGAACTTGCTTGGCACCAGTGGGACACTAAATTTAGAATAGCAGACACTGTTTGGATGCCACTAAGTTTCAGCACTGTTTGCTATAAAAAATAGCGTAGCAAAATGTGCAGGAGGCCAAAATGCAGGGGTGATGAAACTTACTTGGCACCAGTGGGACACTAAACCTTGTACAGCAGACACTGTTTGGATGCCACTAAGTTTCAGCACTGTTTGCTATAAAAAAAAGCGTAGCAAAATGTGCAAGATGGTAGATTGCAGAGGTGGTGGAACTTGCTTGGCACCAGTGGGACACTACTTTAGTATAGCAGACACTGTTTGGATGCCACTAAGTTTCAGCACAGTTTGCTATAAAAATAGCGTAGCGAAATGTGCAGGAGGCTAGAATACAGAGGTGGTGGAACTTGCTTGGCACCAGTGGCACACTAATTTAGTATAGCAGACACTGTTTGGATATCACTAAGTTTCAGCACTGTTTGCTATAAAACTAGCGTAGCAAAATGTGCAGGAGGCTAGAATGCAGAGGTGGTGGAACTTGCTTGGCACCAGTGGGACACAAAATTTAGTATAGCAGACACTGTTTGGATGCCACTAAGATTCAGCACTGTTTGCTATAAAAAATAGCGTAGCAAAATTTGCAGGGGGCTAGAATGCAGAGGTGTTGGAACTTGCTTGGCACCAGTGGAACACTAAATTTAGTATAGCAGACACTGTTTGGATGCCACTAAGTTTCAGCACTGTTTGCTATAAAAATAGCGTAGCAAAATGTGCAGGAGGGTAGATTGCAGAGGTGGTGGAACTTGCTTTGCACCAGTGAGACACTAAATGAAGTATAGCAGACACTGTTAGGATGACACTAAGTTTCAGCACTGTTTGCTATAAAAATAGCGTAGCAAAATGTGCAGGAGGCTAGAATGCAGGGGTGATGAAACTTACTTGGCACCAGTGGGACACTAAACTTTGTACAGCAGACACTGTTTCGATGCCACTAAGTTTCAGCACAGTTTGCTATAAAAATAGCGTAGCGAAATATGCAAAAGGCTAGAATGCAGAGGTGGTGGAACTTGCTTGGCACCAGTGGGACACTACATTTAGAATAGCAGACACTGTTTGGATGCCACTAAGTTTCAGCACTGTTTGCTATAAAAAATAGCGTAGCAAAATTTGCAGGAGGCTAAGATGCAGAGGTGGTGGAACTTGCTTGGCACCAGTGGGACACTAAATTTAGAATAGCAGACACTGTTTGGATGCCACTAAGTTTCAGCACTGTTTGCTATAAAAATAGCATAGCAAAATGTGCAGGAGGGTAGATTGCAGAGGTGGTGGAACTTGCTTTGCACCAGTGAGACACTAAATGAAGTATAGCAGACACTGTTTGGATGACACTAAGTTTCAGCACTGTTTGCTATAAAAATAGCGTAGCAAAATGTGCAGGAGGCTAGAATGCAGGGGTGATGAAACTTCCTTGGCACCAGTGGGACACAAAATTTAGTATAGCAGACACTGTTTGGATGCCACTAAGTTTCAGCACTGTTTGCTTTAAAAATAGCGTAGCAAAATGTGCAGGAGGCTAGAATGCAGAGGTGGTGGAACTTGCTTGGCACCAGTGGGACACTAAATTTAGAATAGCAGACACTGTTTGGATGCCACTAAGTTTCAGCACTGTTTGCTATAAAAAATAGCGTAGCAAAATTTGCAGGAGGCTAAAATGCAGAGGTGGTGGAACTTGCTTGACACCAGTGGGACACTAAATTTAGTATAGCAGACACGGTTTGGATACCATTAAGTTTAAGCACTGTTTGCTATAAAAAATAGCGTAGCAAAATGTGCAGGACGCTAGAATTCAGAGGTGGTGGCACTTGCTTGGCACCAGTGGGACACAAAATTTAGTATAGCAGACACTGTTTGGATGCCACTAAGTTTCAGCACTGTTTGCTATAAAAAATAGCGTAGCTAAATGTTCAGGAGGCTAGAATGCAGAGGTGGTGGAACTAACTTGGCCCCAGTGGGACACAAAATTTAGTATAGCAGACACTGTTTGGATGCCACCAAGTTTCAGCACTGTTTGCTATAAAAATAGCGTAGCAAAATGTGCAGGAGTCTAGAATGCAGAGGTGGTGGAACTTGCTTGGCACCCATGGGACACTAAATTTTGTATAGCAGAAACTGTTTAGATGCCACTAAGTTTCAGCACTGTTTGCTATAAAAAATAACGTAGCAAAATGTGCAGGAGGGTAGATTGCAGAGGTGGTGGAACTTGCTTTGCACCAGTGAAACACTAAATGTAGTATAGCAGACACTGTTTGGATGCCACTAAGTTTCAGCACTGTTTGCTATAAAAATAGCGTAGCAAAATTTGCAGGAGGCAAGAATGCAGAGGTGGTGGAACTTGCTTGGCACCAGTGGGACACTAAATTTAGTATAGCAGACACTGTTTGGATGCCACTAAGTTTCAGCACTGTTTTCTGTAAAAAATAGCGTAGCAAAATGTGCAGGAGGCTAGAATGCAGAGGTAGTGGAACTTGCTTGGCAACAGTGAAACACTAACTTAGTATAGCAGACACTGTTTAGATGCCACTAAGTTTCAGCACTGTTTGCTATAAAAATAGAGTAGCAGAATGTGCAGGAGGGTAGATTGGAGAGGTGGTGAATTTGCTTTGCACCAGTGAGATACTAAATGTAGTATAGCAGACACTGTTTATATGCCACTAATTTTCAGCACTGTTTGCTATAAAAATAGCGTAGAAAAATGTGCAGGAGGGTAGATTGCATAGGTGGTGGAACTTGCTTTGCACCAGTGAGACACTAAATGTAGTATAGCAGACACTGTTTGAATGCCACTAAGTTTCAGCACTGTTTGCTATAAAAATAGCGTAGCAAAATGTGTAGGAGGCTAGAATGCAGAGGTGATGAAACTTGCTTGGCACCAGAGGGACACTAAACTTTGTACAGCAGACACTGTTTGGATGCCACTAAGTTTCAGCACTGTTTTCTATAAAAAGTAGCGTAGCAAAATGTGCAGGAGGCTAGATTGCAGAGTTGGAGGAACTTGCTTTGCACCAGTGGGACACTAATTTACTATAGCAGACACTGTTTGGATGCCACTAAGTTTCAGCATTGTTTGCTATAAAAATAGCGTAGCAAAATGTGCAGGACGCTAGAATGCAGAGGTGGTGGAACTTGCTTGGCACCAGTGGGAAACTAAATTTAGAATGGCAGACACTGTTTGCATGCCACTAAGTTTCAGCACTGTTTGCTATAAAAAAATAGCGTAGCAAAATTTGCAGGAGGCTAGAATGCAGAGGTGGTGGAACTTGCTTGGCAACAGTGAAACACTAACTTAGTATAGCAGACACTGTTTAGATGCCACTAAGTTTCAGCACTGTTTGCTATAAAACTAGCGTAGCAAAATGTGCAGGAGGCTAGAATGCAGAGGTGGTGGAACTTACTTGGCCCCAGTGGGACACAAAATTTAGTATAGCAGACACTGTTTGGATGCCACTAAGTTTCAGCACTGTTTGCTATAAAAATAGCGTAGCAAAATGTGCAGGAGTCTAGAATGCAGAGGTGGTGGAACTTGCTTGGCACCCATGGGACACTAAATTTTGTATAGCAGACACTGTTTGGATGCCACTAAGTTTCAGCACTGTTTGTTATAAAAAATAGCAAAGCAAAACGTGCAGGAGGGTAGATTGCAGAGGTGGTGGAACTTGCTTTGCACCAGTGAAACACTAAATGTAGTATATCAGACACTGTTTGGATGCCACTAAGTTTCAGCACTGTTTGCTTTAAAAATAGCGTAGCAAAATGTGCAGGAGGCTAGAATGCAGAGGTGATGACATTTTCTTGGCACCAGTGGGACACTAAATTTTGAATAGGAGACACTGGATGCCACTAAGTTTCAGCACTGTTTGCTATAAAAAAATAGCGTAGCAAAATGTGCAGGAGGCTGGAATGCAGAGGTGGTGGAACTTGCTTTGCACCAGTGAGATACTAAATGTAGTATAGCAGACACTGTTTATATGCCACTAATTTTCAGCACTGTTTGCTATAAAAATAGCGTAGAAAAATGTGCAGGAGGGTAGATTGCAGAGGTGGTGGAACTTGCTTTGCACCAGTGAGACACTAAATGTAGTATAGCAGACACTGTTTGGATGCCACTAAGTTTCAGCACTGTTTGCTATAAAAATAGCGTAGCAAAATGTGCAGGAGGCTAGAATGCAGAGGTGATGAAACTTGCTTGGCACCAGTGGGACACTAAACTTTGTACAGCAGACACTGTTTGGATGCCACTAAGTTTCAGCACTGTTTTCTATAAAAATAGCGTAGCAAAATGTGCAGAAGGCTAGATTGCAGAGGTGGAGGAACTTGCTTTGCACCAGTGGGACACTAATTTAGTATAGCAGACACTGTTTGGATGCCACTAAGTTTCAGCACTGTTTGCAATAAAAATAGGGTAGCAAAATGTGCAGGAGGCTAGAATGCAGAGGTGGTTGAACTTGCTTGGCACCAGTGGGAAACTAAATTTAGAATGGCAGACACTGTTAGGATGCCACTAAGTTTCAGCACTGTTTGCTATAAAAAAAATAGCGTAGCAAAATTTGCAGGAGGCAAGAATGCAGAGGTGGTGGAACTTGCTTGGCACCAGTGGGACACTAAATTTAGTATAGCAGACTCTGTTTGGATGCCACTAAGTTTCAGCACTGTTTTCTGTAAAAAATAGCGTAGCAAAATGTGCAGGAGGCTAGAATGCAGAGGTAGTGGAACTTGCTTGGCAACAGTGAAACACTAACTTAGTATAGCAGACACTGTTTAGATGCCACTAAGTTTCAGCACTGTTTGCTATAAAAATAGAGTAGCAGAATGTGCAGGAGGGTAGATTGGAGAGGTGGTGAATTTGCTTTGCACCAGTGAGATACTAAATGTAGTATAGCAGACACTGTTTATATGCCACTAATTTTCAGCACTGTTTGCTATAAAAATAGCGTAGAAAAATGTGCAGGAGGGTAGATTGCATAGGTGGTGGAACTTGCTTTGCACCAGTGAGACACTAAATGTAGTATAGCAGACACTGTTTGAATGCCACTAAGTTTCAGCACTGTTTGCTATAAAAATAGCGTAGCAAAATGTGTAGGAGGCTAGAATGCAGAGGTGATGAAACTTGCTTGGCACCAGAGGGACACTAAACTTTGTACAGCAGACACTGTTTGGATGCCACTAAGTTTCAGCACTGTTTTCTATAAAACGTAGCGTAGCAAAATGTGCAGGAGGCTAGATTGCAGAGGTGGAGGAACTTGCTTTGCACCAGTGGGACACTAATTTACTATAGCAGACACTGTTTGGATGCCACTAAGTTTCAGCATTGTTTGCTATAAAAATAGCGTAGCAAAATGTGCAGGACGCTAGAATGCAGAGGTGGTGGAACTTGCTTGGCACCAGTGGGAAACTAAATTTAGAATGGCAGACACTGTTTGCATGCCACTAAGTTTCAGCACTGTTTGCTATAAAAAAATAGCGTAGCAAAATTTGCAGGAGGCTAGAATGCAGAGGTGGTGGAACTTGCTTGGCAACAGTGAAACACTAACTTAGTATAGCAGACACTGTTTAGATGCCACTAAATTTCAGCACTGTTTGCTATAAAACTAGCGTAGCAAAATGTGCAGGAGGCTAGAATGCAGAGGTGGTGGAACTTATTTGGCCCCAGTGGGACACAAAATTTAGTATAGCAGACACTGTTTGGATGCCACTAAGTTTCAGCACTGTTTGCTATAAAAATAGCGTAGCAAAATGTGCAGGAGTCTAGAATGCAGAGGTGGTGGAACTTGCTTGGCACCCATGGGACACTAAATTTTGTATAGCAGACACTGTTTGGATGCCACTAAGTTTCAGCACTGTTTGTTATAAAAAATAGCAAAGCAAAACGTGCAGGAGGGTAGATTGCAGAGGTGGTGGAACTTGCTTTGCACCAGTGAAACACTAAATGTAGTATATCAGACACTGTTTGGATGCCACTAAGTTTCAGCACTGTTTGCTTTAAAAATAGCGTAGCAAAATGTGCAGGAGGCTAGAATGCAGAGGTGATGACATTTTCTTGGCACCAGTGGGACACTAAATTTTGAATAGGAGACACTGGATGCCACTAAGTTTCAGCACTGTTTGCTATAAAAAAATAGCGTAGCAAAATGTGCAGGAGGCTGGAATGCAGAGGTGGTGGAACTTGCTTTGCACCAGTGAGATACTAAATGTAGTATAGCAGACACTGTTTATATGCCACTAATTTTCAGCACTGTTTGCTATAAAAATAGCGTAGAAAAATGTGCAGGAGGGTAGATTGCAGAGGTGGTGGAACTTGCTTTGCACCAGTGAGACACTAAATGTAGTATAGCAGACACTGTTTGGATGCCACTAAGTTTCAGCACTGTTTGCTATAAAAATAGCGTAGCAAAATGTGCAGGAGGCTAGAATGCAGAGGTGATGAAACTTGCTTGGCACCAGTGGGACACTAAACTTTGTACAGCAGACACTGTTTGGATGCCACTAAGTTTCAGCACTGTTTTCTATAAAAATAGCGTAGCAAAATGTGCAGGAGGCTAGAATGCAGAGGTGGTTGAACTTGCTTGGCACCAGTGGGAAACTAAATTTAGAATGGCAGACACTGTTAGGATGCCACTAAGTTTCAGCACTGTTTGCTATAAAAAAAATAGCGTAGCAAAATTTGCAGGAGGCAAGAATGCAGAGGTGGTGGAACTTGCTTGGCACCAGTGGGACACTAAATTTAGTATAGCAGACACTGTTTGGATGCCACTAAGTTTCAGCACTGTTTTCTGTAAAAAATAGCGTAGCAAAATGTGCAGGAGGCTAGAATGCAGAGGTGGTGGAACTTGCTTGGCACCAGTGGGACACTAAATTTAGAATAGCAGACACTGTTTGGATGCCACTAAGTTTCAGCACTGTTTGCTATAAAAATAGCATAGCAAAATGTGCAGGAAGCTAGAATGCAGAGGTGGTGGAACTTGCTTGGCACCAGTGGGACACTAACTTAGTATAGCAGACACTTTTTAGATGCCACTAAGTTTCAGCACTCTTTGCTCTAAAAATAGCGTAGCAAAATGTGCAGGAGTCTAGAAAGCAAAGGTGGTGAAACTTGCTTGGCAACATTGGGACACTAACTTAGTATAGCAGACACTGTTTAGATGCCACTAAGTTTCAGCACTGTTTGCTATAAAAATAGCGTAGAAAAATGTGCAGGAGGGTAGATTGCAGAGGTGGTGAAACTTGCTTTGCACCAGTGAGACACTAAATGTAGTATAGCAGACACTGTTTGGATGCCACTAAGTTTCAGCACTGTTTGGTATAAAAATAGCATAGCAAAATGTGCAGGAGGCTAGATTGCAGAGGTGGAGGAACTTGCTTGGCACCAGTGGGACACTAAATTTAGTATAGCAGACACTGTTTGGATACCATTAAGTTTATGCACTGTTTGCTATAAAAAATAGCGTAGCAAAATGTGCAGGAGGCTGGAATGCAGAGGTGGTGGAACTTGCTTGCCACCCGTGGGACACAAAATTTAGTATAGCAGACACTGTTTGGATGCCACTAAGTTTCAACACTGTTTGCTATAAAAATAGCGTAGCAAAATGTGCAGGAGTCTAGAATGCAGAGGTGGTGGAACTTGCTTTGCACCAGTGAGACACTAAATGTAGTATAGCAGACACTGTTTGGATGCGACTAATTTCAGCACTGTTTGCTATAAAAATAGCGTAGCAAAATGTGCAGGAGGCTAGAATGCAGAGATGATGACATTTTCTTGGCACCAGTGGGACACTAAATTTTGAATAGGAGACACTGGATGCCACTAAGTTTCAGCACTGTTTGCTATAAAAAAAGCGTGGAAAAATGTGTAGGAGGCTGGAATGCAGAGGTGGTGGAACTTGCTTGGCACCAGTGGGACACTAAGTTAGTATAGCAGACACTGTTTGGATGCCACTAAGTTTCAGCACTGTTTGCTCTAAAAATAGCGTAGCAAAATGTGCAGGAGTCTAGAATGCAGAGGTGGTGGAACTTGCTTAGCACCAGTGGGACACTAAATTTAGTATAGCAGACACTGTTTAGATGCCACTAAGTTTCAGCACTGTTTGCTATAAAAATAGCGTAGCAGAATGTGCAGGAGGGTAGATTGGAGAGGTGGTGAATTTGCTTTTCACCAGTGAGATACTAAATGTAGTATAGCAGACACTGTTTATATGCCACTAATTTTCAGCACTGTTTGCTATAAAAATAGCGTAGAAAAATGTGCAGGAGGGTAGATTGCAGAGGTGGTGGAACTTGCTTTGCACCAGTGAGACACTAAATGTAGTAAAGCAGACACTGTTTGGATGCCACTAAGTTTCAGCACTGTTTGCTATAAAAATAGCGTAGCAAAATGTGCAGGAGGCTAGAATGCAGAGGGGATGAAACTTGCTTGGCACCAGTGGGACACTAAACTTTGTACAGCAGACACTGTTTGGATGCCACTAAGTTTCAGCACTGTTTTCTATAAAAAAAGCGTAGCAAAATGTGCAGGAGGCTAGATTGCAGAGGTGGAGGAACTTGCTTTGCACCAGTGGGACACTAATTTAGTATAGGAGACACTGTTTGGATGCCACTAAGTTTCAGCACTGTTTGCTATAAAAATAGCGTAGCAAAATGTGCAGGAGGCTAGAATGCAGAGGTGGTGGAACTTACTTGGCACCAGTGGGACAATAAATTTAGTATAGCAGACACTGTTTGGATGCCACTAAGTTTCAACACTATTTTCTATTAAAAATAGCGTAGCAAAATGTGCAGGAGGCTAGAATGCAGAGGTGGTGGAACTTGCTTGGCACCAGTGGGAAACTAAATTTAGAATGGCAGACACTGTTTAGATGCCAATAAGTTTCAGCACTGTTTGCTATAAAAAATAGCGTAGCAAAATGTGCAGGCGGCTAGAATGCAGAGGTGGTGGAACTTGCTTTGCACCATTGACACACTAAATGTAGTATAGCAGACCTTGTTTGGATGCCACTAAGTTTGAGCAATGTTTGCTATAAAAAATAGCGTAGCAAATTGTGCAGGAGGCTAGAATGCAGAGGTGGTGGAACTTGCTTGGCAACAGTGAAACACTAACTTAGTATAGCAGACACTGTTTAGATGCCACTAAGTTTCAGCACTGTTTGCTATAAAAATAGCGTAGCAAAATGTGCAGGAGGGTAAATTGCAGAGGTGGTGGAACTTGCTTTGCAGCAGTGAGACACTAAATGTAGTATAGCAGACACTGTTTGGATGCCACTAAGTTTTAGCACTGTTTGCTATAAAAATAGCGTAGCGAAATGTGCAGGAGGCTAGAATGCAGGGGTGATGAAACTTACTTGGCGCCAGTGGGACACTAAACTTTGTACAGCAGACACTGTTTGGATGCCACTAAGTTTCAGCACTGTTTGCTATAAAAAAAAGCATAGCAAAATGTGCAGGAGGCTAGAATGCAGAGGTGGTGGAACTTGCTTGGCACCAGTGGTACACTACTTTAGTATAGCAGACACTGTTTGGATGCCACTAAGTTTCAGCACTGTTTGCAATAAAAATAGCGTAGCAAAATGTGCAGGAAGGTAGATTGCAGAGGTGGTGGAACTTGCTTTGCACCAGTGAGACACTAAATGTAGTGTAGCAGACACTGTTTGGATGCCACTAAGTTTAAGCACTGTTTGCTATAAAAATAGCATAGGAAAATGTGCAGGAGGCTAGAATGCAGGGGTGATGAAACTTACTAAACACCAGTGGGACACTAAACTTTGTACAGCAGACACTGTTTGGATGCCACTAAGTTTCAGCACTGTTTTCTATAAAAAAAAAAGCGTAGCAAAATGTGCAGGAGGCTAGAATGCAGAGGTGGTGGAACTTGCTTGGAACCAGTGGGACACAAAATTTAGTATAGCAGACACTGTTTGGATGCCACTAAGTTTCAGCACTGTTTGCTATAAAAAATAGCGTAGCAAAATGTGCAGGAGGCTAGAATGCAGAGGTGGTGGAACTTGCTTGGCACCAGTGGGACACTAAATTTAGAATAGCAGACACTGTTTGGATGCCACTAAGTTTCAGCACTGTTTGCTATAAAAATAGCATAGCAAAATGTGCAGGAAGCTAGAATGCAGAGGTGGTGGAACTTGCTTGGCACCAGTGGGCCACTAAATTTTGAATAAGAGACACTGGATGCCACTAAAATTCAGCACAGTTTGCTATAAAAAATAGCGTTGCAAAATGTGCAGGAGGATGGAATGCAGAGGTGGTGGAACTTGCTTGGCACCAGTGGGACACTAACTTAGTATAGCAGACACTGTTTAGATGCCACTAAGTTTCAGCACTGTTTGCTATAAAAAATAGCGTAGCAAAATGTGCAGGAGGCTGGAATGCAGAGGTGGTGGAACTTGCTTGCCACCCGTGGGACACAAAATTTAGTATAGCAGACACTGTTTGGATGCCACTAAGTTTCAACACTGTTTGCTATAAAAATAGCGTAGCAAAATGTGCAGGAGTCTAGAATGCAGAGGTGGTGGAACTTGCTTGGCACCCATGAGACACTAAATTTTGTATAGCAGACACTGTTTGGATGCCACTAAGTTTCAGCACTGTTTGTTATAAAAATAGCGTAGCAAAATGTGCAGGAGGGTAGATTGCAGAGGTGGTGGAACTTGCTTTGCACCAGTGAGACACTAAATGTAGTATAGCAGACACTGTTTGGATGCGACTAATTTCAGCACTGTTTGCTATAAAAATAGCGTAGCAAAATGTGCAGGAGGCTAGAATGCAGAGATGATGACATTTTCTTGGCACCAGTGGGACACTAAATTTTGAATAGGAGACACTGGATGCCACTAAGTTTCAGCACTGTTTGCTATAAAAAAAGCGTAGCAAAATGTGTAGGAGGCTGGAATGCAGAGGTGGTGGAACTTGCTTGGCACCAGTGGGACACTAAGTTAGTATAGCAGACACTGTTTGGATGCCACTAAGTTTCAGCACTGTTTGCTCTAAAAATAGCGTAGCAAAATGTGCAGGAGTCTAGAATGCAGAGGTGGTGGAACTTGCTTAGCACCAGTGGGACACTAAATTTAGTATAGCAGACACTGTTTAGATGCCACTAAGTTTCAGCACTGTTTGCTATAAAAATAGCGTAGCAGAATGTGCAGGAGGGTAGATTGGAGAGGTGGTGAATTTGCTTTTCACCAGTGAGATACTAAATGTAGTATAGCAGACACTGTTTATATGCCACTAATTTTCAGCACTGTTTGCTATAAAAATAGCGTAGAAAAATGTGCAGGAGGGTAGATTGCAGAGGTGGTGGAACTTGCTTTGCACCAGTGAGACACTAAATGTAGTAAAGCAGACACTGTTTGGATGCCACTAAGTTTCAGCACTGTTTGCTATAAAAATAGCGTAGCAAAATGTGCAGGAGGCTAGAATGCAGAGGGGATGAAACTTGCTTGGCACCAGTGGGACACTAAACTTTGTACAGCAGACACTGTTTGGATGCCACTAAGTTTCAGCACTGTTTTCTATAAAAAAAGCGTAGCAAAATGTGCAGGAGGCTAGATTGCAGAGGTGGAGGAACTTGCTTTGCACCAGTGGGACACTAATTTAGTATAGGAGACACTGTTTGGATGCCACTAAGTTTCAGCACTGTTTGCTATAAAAATAGCGTAGCAAAATGTGCAGGAGGCTAGAATGCAGAGGTGGTGGAACTTACTTGGCACCAGTGGGACAATAAATTTAGTATAGCAGACACTGTTTGGATGCCACTAAGTTTCAACACTATTTTCTATTAAAAATAGCGTAGCAAAATGTGCAGGAGGCTAGAATGCAGAGGTGGTGGAACTTGCTTGGCACCAGTGGGAAACTAAATTTAGAATGGCAGACACTGTTTAGATGCCAATAAGTTTCAGCACTGTTTGCTATAAAAAATAGCGTAGCAAAATGTGCAGGCGGCTAGAATGCAGAGGTGGTGGAACTTGCTTTGCACCATTGAGACACTAACTTAGTATAGCAGACACTGTTTAGATGCCACTAAGTTTCAGCACTGTTTGCTATAAAAATAGCGTAGCAAAATGTGCAGGAGGGTAGATTGCAGAGGTGGTGGAACTTGCTTTGCAGCAGTGAGACACTAAATGTAGTATAGCAGACACTGTTTGGATGCCACTAAGTTTTAGCACTGTTTGCTATAAAAATAGCGTAGCGAAATGTGCAGGAGTCTAGAATGCAGGGGTGATGAAACTTACTTGGCGCCAGTGGGACACTAAACTTTGTACAGCAGACACTGTTTGGATGCCACTAAGTTTCAGCACTGTTTGCTATAAAAAAAAGCATAGCAAAATGTGCAGGAGGCTAGAATGCAGAGGTGGTGGAACTTGCTTGGCACCAGTGGTACACTACTTTAGTATAGCAGACACTGTTTGGATGCCACTAAGTTTCAGCACTGTTTGCAATAAAAATAGCGTAGCAAAATGTGCAGGAAGGTAGATTGCAGAGGTGGTGGAACTTGCTTTGCACCAGTGAGACACTAAATGTAGTGTAGCAGACACTGTTTGGATGCCACTAAGTTTGAGCACTGTTTGCTATAAAAATAGCGTAGGAAAATGTGCAGGAGGCTAGAATGCAGGGGTGATGAAACTTACTTGACACCAGTGGGACACTAAACTTTGTACAGCAGACACTGTTTGGATGCCACTAAGTTTCAGCACTGTTTTCTATAAAAAAAAAAGCGTAGCAAAATGTGCAGGAGGCTAGAATGCAGAGGTGGTGGAACTTGCTTGGAACCAGTGGGACACAAAATTTAGTATAGCAGACACTGTTTGGATGCCACTAAGTTTCAGCACTGTTTGCTATAAAAAATAGCGTAGCAAAATGTGCAGGAGGCTAGAATGCAGAGGTGGTGGAACTTGCTTGGCACCAGTGGGACACTAAATTTAGAATAGCAGACACTGTTTGGATGCCACTAAGTTTCAGCACTGTTTGCTATAAAAATAGCGTAGCAAAATGTGCAGGAGGCTAGATTGCAGAGGTGGAGGAACTTGCTTGGCACCAGTGGGACACTAAATTTAGTATAGCAGACACTGTTTGGATACCATTAAGTTTATGCACTGTTTGCTATAAAAAATAGCGTAGCAAAATGTGCAGGAGGCTGGAATGCAGAGGTGGTGGAACTTGCTTGCCACCCGTGGGACACAAAATTTAGTATAGCAGACACTGTTTGGATGCCACTAAGTTTCAACACTGTTTGCTATAAAAATAGCGTAGCAAAATGTGCAGGAGGGTAGATTGCAGAGGTGGTGGAACTTGCTTTGCACCAGTGAGACACTAAATGTAGTATAGCAGACACTGTTTGGATGCGACTAAGTTTCAGCACTGTTTGCTATAAAAATAGCGTAGCAAAATGTGCAGGAGGCTAGAATGCAGAGATGATGACATTTTCTTGGCACCAGTGGGACACTAAATTTTGAATAGGAGACACTGGATGCCACTAAGTTTCAGCACTGTTTGCTATAAAAAAAGCGTAGCAAAATGTGTAGGAGGCTGGAATGCAGAGGTGGTGGAACTTGCTTGGCACCAGTGGGACACTAAGTTAGTATAGCAGACACTGTTTGGATGCCACTAAGTTTCAGCACTGTTTGCTCTAAAAATAGCGTAGCAAAATGTGCAGGAGTCTAGAATGCAGAGGTGGTGGAACTTGCTTAGCACCAGTGGGACACTAAATTTAGTATAGCAGACACTGTTTAGATGCCACTAAATTTCAGCACTGTTTGCTATAAAAATAGCGTAGCAGAATGTGCAGGAGGGTAGATTGGAGAGGTGGTGAATTTGCTTTTCACCAGTGAGATACTAAATGTAGTATAGCAGACACTGTTTATATGCCACTAATTTTCAGCACTGTTTGCTATAAAAATAGCGTAGAAAAATGTGCAGGAGGGTAGATTGCAGAGGTGGTGGAACTTGCTTTGCACCAGTGAGACACTAAATGTAGTATAGCAGACACTGTTTGGATGCCACTAAGTTTCAGCACTGTTTGCTATAAAAATAGCATAGCAAAATGTGCAGGAGGCTAGAATGCAGAGGGGATGAAACTTGCTTGGCACCAGTGGGACACTAAACTTTGTACAGCAGACACTGTTTGGATGCCACTAAGTTTCAGCACTGTTTTCTATAAAAAAAAAAGCGTAGCAAAATGTGCAGGAGGCTAGAATGCAGAGGTGGTGGAACTTACTTGGAACCAGTGGGACACAAAATTTAGTATAGCAGACACTGTTTGGATGCCACTAAGTTTCAGCACTGTTTGCTATAAAAAATAGCGTAGCAAAATGTGCAGGAGGCTAGAATGCAGAGGTGGTGGAACTTGCTTGGCACCAGTGGGACACTAAATTTAGAATAGCAGACACTGTTTGGATGCCACTAAGTTTCAGCACTGTTTGCTATAAAAATAGCATAGCAAAATGTGCAGGAAGCTAGAATGCAGAGGTGGTGGAACTTGCTTGGCACCAGTGGGCCACTAAATTTTGAATAAGAGACACTGGATGCCACTAAAATTCAGCACAGTTTGCTATAAAAAATAGCGTTGCAAAATGTGCAAGAGGATGGAATGCAGAGGTGGTGGAACTTGCTTGGCACCAGTGGGACACTAACTTAGTATAGCAGACACTTTTTAGATGCCACTAAGTTTCAGCACTCTTTGCTCTAAAAATAGCGTAGCAAAATGTGCAGGAGTCTAGAATGCAGAGGTGGTGAAACTTGCTTGGCAACATTGGGACACTAACTTAGTATAGCAGACACTGTTTATATGCCACTAAGTTTCAGCACTGTTTGCTATAAAAATAGCGTAGAAAAATGTGCAGGAGGGTAGATTGCAGAGGTGGTGAAACTTGCTTTGCACCAGTGAGACACTAAATGTAGTATAGCAGACACTGTTTGGATGCCACTAAGTTTCAGCACTGTTTGCTATAAAAATAGCGTAGCAAAATGTGCAGGAGGCTAGATTGCAGAGGTGGAGGAACTTGCTTGGCACCAGTGGGACACTAAATTTAGTATAGCAGACACTGTTTGGATACCATTAAGTTTATGCACTGTTTGCTATAAAAAATAGCGTAGCAAAATGTGCAGGAGGCTGGAATGCAGAGGTGGTGGAACTTGCTTGCCACCCGTGGGACACAAAATTTAGTATAGCAGACACTGTTTGGATGCCACTAAGTTTCAACACTGTTTGCTATAAAAATAGCGTAGCAAAATGTGCAGGAGGGTAGATTGCAGAGGTGGTGGAACTTGCTTTGCACCAGTGAGACAATAAATGTAGTATAGCAGACACTGTTTGGATGCGACTAAGTTTCAGCACTGTTTGCTATAAAAATAGCGTAGCAAAATGTGCAGGAGGCTAGAATGCAGAGATGATGACATTTTCTTGGCACCAGTGGGACACTAAATTTTGAATAGGAGACACTGGATGCCACTAAGTTTCAGCACTGTTTGCTATAAAAAAAGCGTAGCAAAATGTGTAGGAGGCTGGAATGCAGAGGTGGTGGAACTTGCTTGGCACCAGTGGGACACTAAGTTAGTATAGCAGACACTGTTTGGATGCCACTAAGTTTCAGCACTGTTTGCTCTAAAAATAGCGTAGCAAAATGTGCAGGAGTCTAGAATGCAGAGGTGGTGGAACTTGCTTAGCACCAGTGAGACACTAAATTTAGTATAGCAGACACTGTTTAGATGCCACTAAGTTTCAGCACTGTTTGCTATAAAAATAGCGTAGCAGAATGTGCAGGAGGGTAGATTGGAGAGGTGGTGAATTTGCTTTTCACCAGTGAGATACTAAATGTAGTATAGCAGACACTGTTTATATGCCACTAATTTTCAGCACTGTTTGCTATAAAAATAGCGTAGAAAAATGTGCAGGAGGGTAGATTGCAGAGGTGGTGGAACTTGCTTTGCACCAGTGAGACACTAAATGTAGTATAGCAGACACTGTTTGGATGCCACTAAGTTTCAGCACTGTTTGCTATAAAAATAGCATAGCAAAATGTGCAGGAGGCTAGAATGCAGAGGGGATGAAACTTGCTTGGCACCAGTGGGACACTAAACTTTGTACAGCAGACACTGTTTGGATGCCACTAAGTTTCAGCACTGTTTTCTATAAAAAAAAGCGTAGCAAAATGTGCAGGAGGCTAGATTGCAGAGGTGGAGGAACTTGCTTTGCACCAGTGGGACACTAATTTAGTATAGCAGACACTGTTTGGATGCCACTAAGTTTCAGCACTGTTTGCTATAAAAATAGCGTAGCAAAATGTGCAGGAGGCTAGAATGCAGAGGTGGTGGAACTTACTTGGCACCAGTGGGACAATAAATTTAGTATAGCAGACACTGTTTGGATGCCACTAAGTTTCAACACTATTTTCTATTAAAAATAGCGTAGCAAAATGTGCAGGAGGCTAGAATGCAGAGGTGGTGGAACTTGCTTGGCACCAGTGGGAAACTAAATTTAGAATGGCAGACACTGTTTGGATGCCACTAAGTTTCAGTACTGTTTGCTATAAAAAATAGCATAGCAAAATGTGCAGGCGGCTAGAATGCAGAGGTGGTGTAACTTGCTTTGCACCATTGAGACACTAAATGTAGTATAGCAGACCTTGTTTGGATGCCACTAAGTTTGAGCAATGTTTGCTATAAAAATAGCGTAGCAAAATGTGCAGGAGGCTAGAATGCAGGTTTGATGAAACTTACTTGGCACCAGTGGGACAATAAACGTTGTACAGCAGACACTGTTTGGATGCAACTAAGTTTCAGCACTGTTTGCTATAAAAAAAGCGTAGCAAAATGTGCAGGAGGCTAGAATGCAGAGGTGGTGGAACTTGCTTGGAACCAGTGGGACACAAAATTTAGTATAGCAGACACTGTTTGGATGCCACTAAGTTTCAGCACTGTTTGCTATAAAAATAGCGTAGCAAAATGTGCAGGAGGCTAGAATGCAGAGGTGGTGGAACTTGCCTGGCACCAGTGAGACACTAAATTTAGAATAGCAAACACTGTTTGCATGCCACTAAGTTTCAGCACTGTTTTCTATAAAAATAGCGTAGCAAAATGTGCAGGAGGCTAGAATGCAGAGGTGGTGGAACTTGCTTGGCACCCGTGGGACACTAAATTTAGAATAGCAGACACTGTTTGGATGCCACTAAGTTTCAGCACTGTTTGCTATAAAAAATAGCGTAGCAAAATTTGCAGGAGGCTAGAATGCAGAGGTGGTGAAACTTGCTTGGCACCAGTGGGACACTAAATTTTGAATAGCAGACACGGGATGCCACTAAGTTTCAGCACTGTTTGCTATAAAAAATAGCGTAGCAAAATTTGCAGGAGGCTAGAATGCAGAGGTGTTGGAACTTGCTTTGCACCAGTGGGACACTAAATTTAGTATAGCAGACACTGTTTGGATGCCACTAAGTTTCAGCACTGTTTGCTATAAAAATAGCGTAGCAAAATGTGCAGGAGGCTAGAATGCAGGGGTGATGAAACTTACTTGGCACCAGTGGGACACTAAACTTTGTACAGCGGACACTGTTTGGATGCCACTAAGTTTCAGCACAGTTTGCTATAAAAATAGCGTAGCGAAATATGCAAGAGGCTAGAATGCAGAGGTAATGGAACTTGCTTGGCACCAGTGGGACACTAATTTAGTATAGCAGACACTGTTTGGATGCCACTAAGTTTCAGCACTGTTTGCTTTAAAAATAGCGTAGCAAAATGTGCAGAAGGTTAGAAGGCAGAGGTGGTGGAACTTGCTTGGCACCAGTGGGACACTAAATTTAGTATAGCAGACACTGTTTGGATACCATTACGTTTATGCACTGTTTGCTATAAAAAATAGCGTAGCAAAATGTGTAGGAGGCTAGAATGCAGAGGTGGTGGAACTTGCTTGGCACCAGTGGGACACAAAATTTAGTATAGCAGACACTGTTTGGATGCCACTAATTTTCAGCACTGTTTGCTATAAAAAATAGCGTAGCAAAATTTGCAGGAGGCTAAAATGCAGAGGTGGTGGAACTTGCTTGGCACCAGTGAGACACTAAATTTAGAATAGCAGACACTGTTTGCATGCCACTAAGTTTCAGCACTGTTTTCTATAAAAATAGCGTAGCAAAATGTGCAGGAGGCTAGAATGCAGAGGTGGTGGAACTTGCTTGGCACCAGTGGGACACTAAATTTAGTATAGCAGACACTGTTTGGATACCATTAAGTTTATGCACTGTTTGCTATAAAAAATAGCGTAGCAAAATGTGCAGGAGGCTAGAATGCAGAGGTGGTGGAACTTGCTTGGCACCAGTGGGACACAAAATTTAGTATAGCAGACACTGTTTGGATGCCACTAAGTTTCAGCACTGTTTGCTATAAAAAATAGCGTAGCAAAATTTGCAGGAGGCTAAAATGCAGAGGTGGTGGAACTTGCTTTGCACCAGTGGGACACTAAATTTAGTATAGCAGACACTTTTTGAATACCATTAAGTTTCAGCACTGTTTGCTATAAAAAATAGCGTAGCAAAATGTGCAGGAGGCTAGAATGCAGAGGTGGTGGAACTTGCTTGGCACCAGTGAGACACTAAATTTAGAATAGCAGACACTGTTTGCATGCCACTAAGTTTCAGCACTGTTTTCTATAAAAATAGCGTAGCAAAATGTGCAGGAGGCTAGAACGCAGAGGTGGTGCAACTTGCTTGGTACCCGTGGGACACTAAATTTAGAATAGCAGACACTGTTTGGATGCCGCTAAGTTTCAGCACTGTTTGCTATAAAAAATAGCGTAGCAAAATTTGCAGGAGGCTAGAATGCAGAGGTGTTAAAACTTGATTGGCACCAGTGGGACACTAAATTTTGAATAGCAGACACGGGATGCCACTAAGTTTCAGCACTGTTTGCTATAAAAAATAGCGTAGCAAAATTTGCAGGAGGCTAGAATGCAGAGGTGTTGGAACTTGCTTTGCACCAGTGGGACACTAAATTTAGTATAGCAGACACTGTTTGGATGCCACTAAGTTTCAGCACTGTTTGCTATAAAAATAGCGTAGCAAAATGTGCAGGAGGCTAGAATGCAGGGGTGATGAAACTTACTTGGCACCAGTGGCACACTAAACTTTGTACAGCGGACACTGTTTGGATGCCACTAAGTTTCAGCACAGTTTGCTATAAAAATAGCGTAGCGAAATATGCAAGAGGCTAGAATGCAGAGGTAATGGAACTTGCTTGGCACCAGTGGGACACTATTTTAGTATAGCAGACACTGTTTGGATGCCACTAAGTTTCAGCACTGTTTGCTTTAAAAATAGCGTAGCAAAATGTGCAGGAGGTTAGAAGGCAGAGGTGGTGGAACTTGCTTGGCACCAGTGGGACACTAAATTTAGTATAGCAGACACTGTTTGGATACCATTAAGTTTATGCACTGTTTTCTATAAAAAATAGCGTAGCAAAATGTGCAGGAGGCTAGAATGCAGAGGTGGTGGAACTTGCTTGGCACCAGTGGGACACAAAATTTAGTATAGCAGACACTGTTTGGATGCCACTAAGTTTCAGCACTGTTTGCTATAAAAAATAGCGTAGCAAAATTTGCAGGAGGCTAAAATGCAGAGGTGGTGGAACTTGCTTTGCACCAGTGGGACACTAAATTTAGTATAGCAGACACTTTTTGAATACCATTAAGTTTCAGCACTGTTTGATATAAAAAATAGCATAGCAAAATGTGCAGGAGGCTAGAATGCAGAGGTGGTGGAACTTGCTTGGCACCAGTGGGACACAAAATTTAGTATAGCAGACACTGTTTGGATGCCACTAAGTTTCAGCACTGTTTGCTATAAAAAATAGCGTAGCAAAATGTTCAGGAGGCTAGAATGCAGAGGTGGTGGAACTTGCTTGGCACCAGTGGGACATTAAATTTTGAATAGGAGACACTGGATGCCAGTAAAATTCAGCAAAGTTTGCTATAAAAAATAGCGTAGCAAAATGTGCAGGAGGCTGGAATGCAGAGGTGGTGGAACTTGCTTGCCACCAGTGGGACACAAAATTTAGTATAGCAGACACTGTTTGGATGCCACTAAGTTTCAACACTGTTTGCTATAAAAATAGCGTAGCAAAATGTGCAGGAGTCTAGAATGCAGAGGTGGTGGAACTTGCTTGGCACCCATGAGACACTAAATTTTGTATAGCAGACACTGTTTGGATGCCACTAAGTTTCAGCACTGTTTGTTATAAAGATAGCGTAGCAAAATGTGCAGGAGGGTAGATTGCAGAGGTGGTGGAACTTGCTTTGCACCAGTGAGACACTAAATGTAGTATAGCAGACACTGTTTGGATTCGACTAAGTTTCAGCACTGTTTGCTATAAAAATAGCGTAGCAAAATGTGCAGGAGGCTAGAATGCAGAGATGATGAAATTTTCTTGGCACCAGTGGGACACTAAATTTTGAATAGGAGACACTGGATGCCACTAAGTTTCAGCACTGTTTGCTATAAAAAAAATAGCGTAGCAAAATGTGTAGGAGGCTGGAATGCAGAGGTGGTGAAACTTGCTTGGCACCAGTGGGACACTACATTTAGTATAGCAGACACTGTTTAGATGCCACTAAGTTTCAGCGCTGTTTGCTATAAAAATAGCATAGCAGAATGTGCAGGAGGGTAGATTGGAGAGGTGGTGAATTTGCTTTTCACCAGTGAGATACTAAATGTAGTATAGCAGACACTGTTTGGATGCCACTAAGTTTCAGCACTGTTTGCTATAAAAATAGCAAAGCAAAATGTGCAGGAGGCTAGTATGCAGAGGTGATGAAACTTGCTTGGCACCAGTGCGTCACTAAACTTTGTACAGCAGACACTGTTTGGATGCCACTAAGTTTCAGCACTGTTTTCTATAAAAAAAGCGTAGCAAAATGTGCAGGAGGCTAGATTGCAGAGGTGGAGGAACTTGCTTTGCACCAGTGGGACAATAAATTTAGTATAGCAGACACTGTTTGGATGCCACTAAGTTTCAGCACTATTTTCTATTAAAAATAGCGTAGCAAAATGTGCAGGAGGCTAGAATGCAGAGGTGGTGGAACTTGCTTGGCACCAGTGGGAAACTAAATTTAGAATGGCAGACACTGTGTTACGGGGGGCTGTCTGATAATAACCGAAAGGAGTATCAGACAGTCAGGGTCCACCGTGCAAAGACTTTGCTGCAGACTATGGCAGAGTGCAATACCTCTGTTAACTCACAGAAGGATATAATAAGTAAGTAAAGCAATTCCTCCCTTACTTGGAGGGTGTGTGGAATGATCTCTGTTAATAATCACAGAGACAAAGGCAATGTGTGCGAAATGGCACCTACCTAGGTCCGCTCTTCTAGTGGTGCAAAAGAGACGAACAGCAGCATAAGCCGCACAAAGCTCCTACCTGCGTTCGCTCCACTAGTGTGCGAGGACACGAACCACTAGATATGGCACCTGCCTAGGTCCGCTCTTCTAGTGGTGCAAAAGAGACGAACAGCAGCGTAAGCCGCACAAAGCTCCTACCTCTGTTCGCTCCCCTAGTGTGCGAGGATACGAACAACTGCCAGACGCAGTATAAGGAACGTTACTGTTACGGGGGGCTGTCTGATAATAACCGAAAGGAGTATCAGACAGTCAGGGTCCACCGTGCAAAGACTTTGCTGCAGACTATGGCAGAGTGCAATACCTCTGTTAACTCACAGAAGGATATAATAAGTAAGTAAATATAATAAGTAAAGCAATTCCTCCCTTACTTGGAGGGTGTGTGGAATGATCTCTGTTAATAATCACAGAGACAAAGGCAATGTGTGCGAAATGGCACCTACCTAGGTCCGCTCTTCTAGTGGTGCAAAAGAGACGAACAGCAGCATAAGCCGCACAAAGCTCCTACCTGCGTTCGCTCCACTAGTGTGCGAGGACACGAACCACTAGATATGGCACCTGCCTAGGTCCGCTCTTCTAGTGGTGCAAAAGAGACGAACAGCAGCGTAAGCCG